>NC_142143.1:16975909-17127424 GCF_024610735.1 Ursus americanus | reverse complement strand
ATTATTTGACTTTGGGATCAGCTGCCCAATTTCCAATCCATACCCTAATTCAGTATTCCATTATTCATCATCGGGAAGCAATCACTGGGCATATTTTGAGAAGTGCTGAGTTTTGAGTAATTAAGGCCTAGGAAGTTCACGTACTGATAGCCAAAGCTTACTCCTGCACACACGTGCTTCTCACATGCCCAACACAGTGTTAGCACCAGACATATTTCAGCCACGTGGGAATTCTGTAAGGCAGCTGCTGCTATTATGTTCATTTTACAGATGAAGAAACTGAGGCATAGAATTGCAGTGCACAGGGCAGTGTTGCCCAAGGTTACACAGCTAGTAAATGGCCAAGCTGGGCAATAGCATTTGGAAAGCAAAGACTTATCTGTATGTTTGCTAAGCATTCTTCCCTGCTATGCACTCTAGCAATTAATCCCACTTACCGCTTTCTTCCCATGATGGTAGAGAATCCAGGCTTTGGCACACAACAGCCCCGTGTTCATTCCTGGCTCCAGCACCTAGCCGCGGTGTGACCTTGGGCAACTCATTTCCCTTCTCTGACTGTGCATCCATAAAAATATGGATAATAATATTTGTATCTCCCTGAGAGGTTTTGAGAAGATAATGCACCAAACCTAGTATTTATTATATATTACAGAAGCAACTGCCATGCTTTCTGAATTAAAAGTAGGGACACATGGATGAAAACCTGTGTGTCAGGATGGGAACCATAAGATGAAATGTTTAAAATCGGGCTTTGTCTCCTAAAATTGGGCTGGCTGCACAGTGGAATCATAAGATGCTAGAAAGCAGATGGAGGTGTAAGGGATGGAGGAAGGCAGGACAAGTCAGGACCCTTGCTGTCCAGGACCCCCAGACTGTCAGCCACAATGGCAGAATATATAGTAAAGCATAGTTTGAGAGACTTCAGTATCTTTTCAGACTTCTAGCATTACCTAAATATGGGAATAAAAGTCCTAAATAACATGAATAAATAAAGCGTGCCATTGAATTGACCTATTTTTTTAGAAAATATTTTATTTATTTATGAGCGAGAGAGAGGGAGCACGAGCGGGGGAAGGGGCAGAGGAGGAGGGAGAAGGAGACACCCTGCCGAGCAGGGAGCCTAATGCGGGGCTTGATCCCAGGACTCCAGGACCATGACCTGAGCTGAAGACAGACCCCCAACTGACTGAGCCACCCAGGCACCCCTGTATTGACCTATGTTTTATAATTTATTATAATTTAGGATCCATAAGAAGAACATAGGTAGCATCTCAGATTTAGGGGAAGTCACCATTTTTGGCTAAGAACCATTAATTCCTAGACTTTTTTATTTTAGCTTCGCTTCTGTCAATAGTTCTGGCAGGCAGCTTTTCGAGGAGAGCCACATTTTCGCCAAGAAAGAATGAAAGAGAGAGTGTGAGCGTGCAGGAGCTAGAAACCCCAAGCCGTCAGGCCACAAGGGCAGGTCTCTGGTGACCTGAGGCCACCCTCCCGTCCTCCTCTTCTCTCACCTCTCGCTCTCGACTCAGATTCATGCCTCAGCAAAATCAGAAGTGATGGACACATGTCAAGGGCCTGTGGCGAAAGTTGCAAATGGGTAAAACCGCAGCGTTCCGTGTGGGAGCACGGAGGTTCCATCCTCTCTAATTACAAAGCTAATGAGCATTGGCGACAACGGCTCCAGGTGGCCCGCGGTGAGCCAGCAAGAATTCTGATGCCCTACAATGGCACATGTTTTCATTCCAGAAGCATGGTGTTATCGAATCGTGTGTGGGTTGAATTGAAGGAGTGGAGTGGAAACGAACTTTTCCTCTAAGATTTCGCTCTCTGGGTTAAGATTGAGGTCAAGTTAGAAAAAAGACTCCTTCATGTCTGGGATTATCTCCGGCAACCCTTTTTGTTCGTTGTATGTTTTAAACATAGACACACACACACACACACACACACACACACACACACACACAGAGTTTTCACCTGCCCTGGTCATGCTGTCCTCCTCTGGTGATTAACTGGCAGTCTTTGGCTTTGCTCCCAAGATGCTAATATCCTTGAAGGTGACCTGCATGGACTCGTGTCAGCCTACAGGGTGATTCATCACATGTCCGAGAAGTTCACGTCTTAAATGACAATCTGCCTTCACATCCCTTTTGGAGGGTTTCTTCTCGGTGCCCACAAGACCCTTTCCTTTAAAAGTGCTCCGTGTTCAGCCTGCATGTAGGCTCTGTACCGTTCTTTCTTTTCACTAAAAGAAAAATAACAAGTGTTCTCTTTTTGATTTCTTTAAACCTCGTCTGACATTTATAAAGTGGTTCTCTCTAACATTCTAAAAATTTCCAGGGTGGCTGAGTGGATGTGCTGAAATAGAATTTTGGCCATCGCCTCTTCCTTTCAAATCCCCCTGTTGAGGGTGGGATATTTACTCCGAGTGCATTCGTCTGCCGTTTTAGAGACACTTTTGTTCTTTGCTCCATTTCATGGGGGACTCGGGAAAACAGTTGAGGAAAGGGCAACAAAAGTTATCTCAGGACAGCTAATCTGGAGGGGGAAGAGCTATTTTGGGAGTAAAGATGATCAGACGCCGTGTGGGTATACCGTAAGTAATAACCGGATAATAATATCACCGCGTTTTCCTTTCTAGCAACTTTCATGTCTGTTACCCTGTTTGCGACATCTTGGATGTGAAGGATCAAGCTGGGATTAACAAGTAACTTCATCTTTCCTTCACTGAGAAAAGTGCAAAGTGCTTTTGAAGTGTAGCGTGGAACGTTGTGGAGAGTATGCTAAGATTTGTTTTAAAAATAATCCACGTGCAGCTGCCGTGGAAACAGTATGGTGGGCTCCTCAAAACATCCACGTGGAATTACCACATGATCCAGCAGTTGTGCTGCTGGGTATGAACCCCCCAAACATGGCAAGGAGGGACTCGAACAGATATTTATACATTCATGTTCATAACAGCATCATTCCCAATAGCCAAAGAGTAGCAACAGCCTGAATGTCTGTCAGGCAAGGACTAGATAAACAAAAGGTGGTATAGACGTACAGCGGGATATTATCCAGCCTTAAAAAGAAAGGAAATTCTTTTTTTTTTTTAAAGAGATGTTATTTTTAAGTAATCTCTACACCCAACATGGGGCTAGAACATACAACCCCGAGATCAAGAGTCATATGTTCTACCGACTGAGCCAGCCGGGTGCCCCAAAAGGAAGGAAATTGGGACACAGGCTACAACGCGGATGAACCTTGAAGGTGTTATGATAAATGAAACCCCATCCACAAAAGAACAAATACTGTAATGTTTCCCTTTATATGCAGTACCTGGCGGGGGGGTCAACTTCCTCGAGACAGCAGGTAGAATGGTGGTTGCCAGGGCATTGCGGGGGGAAGGATGGGGGAATTAGTGTTTAATGGGTATGGAGTTTTAGTTTTGGGGAGGGTGAAAAAGTTCTGGAGACGGATGGTGGTGATGGTGGTACAGCGAGGTGAATATTTAAGGCTCTGAACCCTACACTTAAAAATGGTTAGAATGGTCACATTTGTGTTTTACTACAGCATAGACAGAGGTAATCCGCATATGGCAACACATGCACCACAGGCCTGGGTAAGCACAGATCGTTCTGGGAGGGACACACGGGAGCTGCTATCAGCGAGTAGGTTTGCAGCCCGGGGCCAGTGTATGTTCTGTGAGTGTCTGTGAGGAGACTGCGGCTGCCTTGGGAAGCTGTGGGGGAGACGGGAAGGCATATTTTCATTGTATGTAACCTTTCATGCCTTTGGGGGGTTTGGGGGGTTCTGTGTGGCTTCATCACCTATTCAAAAATAAATTCAGCTCTTCAGATCCAATGCAGGGAAGGGGGTAAGAGAAGATGTACGTTCCCTTGAGAACATTTTGGGAGCACAGAAGGGTTGTTGCCCTGCAGAAAGTTGAGGCTGGTGTTGTCTCTGAGTGGTCCTCATGGACAGAGAGAGGTTGGCTGGGTAGGGGAGGAACATGTGGTGGGTTCCCAGCTTTTACGTGAGCAGGACAGGTATTTTTGTCAACGTGTCCTATTTTGTGTGTTTTGCGTGTAAATGGGAGAAGGAGAATGGTGGTTTCTCTCCCTTCCTTCCTTCCTTCCTTCCTTCCTTCCTTCCTTCCTTCGAGATTTATTTATTTATTTGGGAGAGAGAGTGCATGCGAGTTGGGGGAGGGGCAGGGGGGAGGGAGAGGGACAAGCAGGCTCTGCTCTGCTCATCGGCCCCATTTGGGGCTCAGATCCCAGGACCCCGAGATCATGACCTGAGCTGAAGCCAAGAGTCGGATGCCTAACCAACAGAGCCACCCAGGCGCCCTGGGAGAGGTGGTCTTTTCTAACCTAAAATGCCTTTAAAACTTGTTCTTCTGAAGATATGGCAATGCCCCTCACCCCCTTTCCCTCTCCCTAGCCTGGAGCTGGCTCAGAGTCTTGCAGGAGCCTGGGAGTCTGTGTTGGGGCGGGGGTGGGAGGGGAAGGAAGGAACACATTTGGCTGAGTCCTGCCTGATGTACTTGACCTGTCAGTGGCATCCTTTAGCACAGAGTGACAATCACCAAAGTCACTTTATACTTGTCCTCACACGCTCCCGCCTTGTCCCTGACCTCCCCTCCCCTGCCCTAGGAACCAACAGTTTCCGCTCAAGGGGCTGATTATTGATATTCTTCCCTTAGTTACTTCTGCCACCAGTTGAGAAGTCTGAAAAGAATTGATTAACGTCTGCAAGTAGGATTTCTGAAGAGAACCTTCCTGGTTCCTGGCCAGCTAGCCTCTCTGGGCTAGTTTCTCCGAAAATAACGAGCCTCATTAAACCAGAGGGACTGTGCCCCATGTCAACGTAGAGAAATGAACAGATTGGTAGGGAGAACGGAGGGTAAGGAACACAGTTTCTTTTGGTGTCGTCGAAACCAGAAGTTTGAGCTGAAATAATGAGCCGTGGTGGTCAGAATCCTTCTCTGGAGATAACAGATCAGGTGCTTTTCTTTTTGGCTTCTCGAAATAGTAATGAGGCCATTTCTACCCCTGTTTGAATCACTTACAGTAAATTTCTATTGGGTGGTTATTGGTCGTCCCACATCGACTCCGTGGTTTAGCCGTGAGCTGTCACTTTGCCTGAGGCTGAGAAATGGGGAGGTGCGGCTCTGAGCTCCAGCAGGTGTGGTGTCCTTGTTCTGAGAAGTGGGAGGCTCCCAGGAGGGGTATGAAGGGGTCCTTGCTGCTTGGATCATCTCTGTGGAAGGCAAGAATCCCCCAGAACGGGGCACAAATCCTGGCTGAGTGCCCTTAAATGTAGAACAAAATGGATATGAAGATACTTGATCGTTAATCTTTTAACTTTTTTTTTTGAGAGGGAAACTAGTATTCATTGAATGGAAACTCTGTGTCCTAAATATATTATTTTCCATAGTTCATGCAAGATCTGGTGAGGCAGATAATAACAATATTTGAATAACACTAATTACAAACAGAACTGTGTCAGGCTCTCTTCTGAGTATCTTGTGTGTAGAATTTACGGATTTACTCCTCTTACTGGTGCTCTGAAGGGGGATAGAAGAACTCAGGATGCTGAGACACATAAATGTTAAGAAAGTCACCCAAGATCATATTTAGTGAGTGACAGAGGCAGGATTCCAAGCTGGCAGTTTTAGCCCCGGAACCCAAGCATGTACTTACCCGTAGCACCAGAGATGAGGAGCCGAGGTGTGACTTGGCCGAGCTCATGGAAACCCTAAGTGGTCAGTATTATTTCTCAATAGTTCCCGTTTTCTGGGGACAGTAAGGAGTTTAACTTTCCTTCCCAAGTTCTTCTTGGCTAGCATACCAGGGGCACTCAGAGCAACCCAGCATGACCATTTAGAAAGTTCTGGGATTTGATTCAACACATATTGACAACGGAATTGAAATGGAGCCCTAGAAAGGGGTGTGTGCAGCCCCTGGGGATCTTTCTTTCCAGGCCCGGGGTGGGGGCGGGGTGGAGAAGTTCCGTCATGTCAGGCTCCTGTAGGTTCCTGCAGCTACTTCGGTCTTTCCATCTCTTTTCTCTTTGGGATAGAACAAAACAAAGGAAAACAAAAAGTCCAAAAGCAGAAGTCAAGTGTGAAGCGGTGGTAGGACCAGCCATGTTCCCTTTGGGTACTTGGCAGCTGCTCAGGCTGTGAGCCCGGACTTGCCATGACAAATACAGCCCCGGGCTGTGCCTTTTGGAAGTGTCCTCCAAAGCACTAGTTAAGTGGTACTTAGATTTCCAAACCAGATGACTTTCTCTGCAGAGCAGGATTTCTGATTCTGGTGTATGTCATAGAGACACCAGAGAACCAAGTAAAGACCTTACTTTTTCTATTTAAAAATATTATTAATAATAGCGTGGTCAAGTCTTTTGGCCCACCCTAGCAAATACTAATGTTTTTTTTCTTGATGCACCTGGAGACGAATACCAGCAATTTATGGTGGGGATGCCAGTTGGGGTTGGAACTTTCTGTGATGGGGAGCAATTGGGAGGGTACAGATCATAAGATCTTCCAAGCAGTGGGTACAGTACAAAGGAAAGCAACCCCAGAAAGGGGGGGATGCAGTTACAGGCGGATAGGCCAAGAAGATGGTCTGCTTGCCAAATGGATCGGCGCCTGAGTCTCCAGGTTTTTGGGTGGGTAATTGGAACAGGAAGGTGCCCAACACAGGCCTGCTGGCGCCAGGATTGGCAGAGTTTTTCATGCAGGTTGGATAGTCTTAGGGCTGCGTTGGGTGCATGTGAGTTAACCAGTCCAAGCACCTGATATTTCGTCCATGATTGAGGGGGTGGGGGTCATAGAAGAATGAGCAAACAGGATTTGCATTCCTGAGCCACCAAACGCCTTGGGCTGGAAGGTGGGTGCCCACGACAGTGCAGGGTAGTGCGAGGCAGGGTGATGGAATAGTCAGTGGTGTGGTCTCATTCCCCAGGCCACGCATCTCTACTTGTATATCTGGCACAGCTCACGGGCTCTGGAGTCAGAATGCTTGGATTTATGTTCTTGAGCAAATCATTTAATCTTTTTGGGCCTCAATGTCCCTGTTTGTAAAATGAGACTCGTTCTAGGAGCTAGCTCATGAATTTGTTAGGAGGAGGAAATGATTTTCTTCCTGGATAAAAAGAAAAAGGCCTTGCCCCAGCTTCTTGCTTTTGGATGCAGTCTTGATACCTAGAACTGCCTCAGCTCTCTACACACGAGACAACGAGCATGAGGAGAAAAGTCAGTATGCAAAGAGTAGCTGACAAGGATGGTTGGGATCCTTGACTTTGCCACGTGGCCAGACAGATGCCTCCCTCCAGACTTTCTTAAGTGAACCATTGCTGGTTGGATTTTCTGTTACTGGCAGCCAAATGTATCTTCACAGATACAAATTTATTGCTAGACTATAAACTCATTGAAGGTTGGGCAATAACTTACTCACCTTGGAGTTCTCAAGGAGAACCCAACATAATGCTGTGCATTCAGTAGGTACTCACTGGTTGTAATAGGGAGATGGATGGTTGGAAAGAGGGGAAGGAGTGGGGGAGGCAGGGAAGAAGTGACATGCTGGTAAACATTTAACTATTAGCTCTCTCGGGGGGAAAGTCCTGATTTACAGCATTTGCCAGTTTCCATGTTGTAAATATGCCCATCATGGCTGATTTCTAGTGACCACGTGATATCACTGAGCTCATTGTTGGGAAGAGACACATACAATCAACTCTTATGAATGAATACAAACCGGCCTTGGCTCACCATGAGGGATGCAGGGGAAAAAAGGAGAGGGAAAAGGGAAGGAAAGGTTCTATTGAAATGAATCGTAGTAATGGTGATGATAGCAATAATAATACTTAAAGTTTATTGAGGGCTTACTCTGTGCCAGGTTCTGTCCCAAGTCCTTCCCAGGGGTCTTCTCACACCTCCTGGTGCGGAACTGGGTCACATTGGCTTTTTCTAGCTGCAGGAGAGGCAAGGGAGCGAACAAAGGGGTGGGGCATGGTGAACGTGCTGGAACTGGCGTAGAGCATTCGTGTGTCATTCTTCAGAGCTGCGCCCTGTGCTCCTCTGACAGGCAGGCAGCTGTCGGTGATGAAGGATGGTTGCTGGATGGGCAACCAAGAGTGTCCAAAAGGGCAGGACTTTCCAAGTAGAATGAGTTGTTTTTCAGACACCCAAACTGCCTTTACCGCCGAGTTAACTAGCCCCGTTATCATCAACATTATGCCATTCTTCCCCGCCTTTCTTCATGTCTGTCCTCCGTTCCACACATTAGAAACTGACCTTGTCCTTCACAGGAGAACTTTTGGTTTTCTCCACCAAACAGATACCCACCACAGTGATAAATGAGGTGGGAAGAAAGGAAATCAAAACATGATGGCGATAAAGCGGCCAGAAGAGAAAACAAGCGCTCCCGACGTGCACACTCACTGCACGTCATCTGGGCCGTGACGTCCCGCGTGCGCTCCGGGTGACGACTGGCGGTGGTGAGCGAGGTGGGGACGATGAGGTGACTGGGACGTCTACTGCAAAATTCCTTCCTTACGAGGTCAGCTTCCTTTGCACACTCTCTGGGCAAATTGCTCACACCGCCATCCAGACTTATCGCGCACCTCTGGCAGGTGGAAAATACATAGTAAAGGAAGATGCCAGAATGGGGGCCAGTGTTGGGGACGGAAGGCAAGAGCCAGTTCGGGGGATATTTCTGTATCATCTTTAGAATTTTTGCAGATTTTATATCCAGGTGTCAGTTTCTTTAAAAAAAAAAAAAAAGATCATAAGTGACTTATCGGTTCCACTTCATCAGAAGTCCAGGGAGGAAGAGCCAAGGCAGAGGAGGGATAGATGTGAGCAGATGGATGATTCCGTCCCGAGGACTCCCTGTGATGGAGCGGCTGGAGCGCCTCTGTCTCTCCAGTTGACGGAGAGAGTGATGAAGAGCTGAAAGCCCCAGACTGTGTTTTTTTGTTTTTTAAAGATTTTTTAAAGATTTTATTTATTTATTTGAGAGAGAGAGAGCAGGAGTCAGGGGAAGGACGGAGGGAGAAGGAGAAGCAGACTCCCCACTGAGCAAGAAGCCCAATGCCCGACTCGATCCCAGGACCCTGGGATCATGACCCGAGCTCAACCGACTGAGCCACCCAGGCGCTCCCAGACTGTGTTTTGAAATGCGGGCTCAGCTCAGCTAGAAGAAATGCCTGGAAGAGCCGAGAGGGGAAGAGGCCATAATCTCTCAGCAGGCTGCACAGTGCGCGCTGGGAGTCAGAGTTGATCCCTACCTTCCTGACCCCGGCGGACTCTTTGGGAAACCGCATTAGAAGGCCACCCCCTCAGCGGTTCTGAGTCCACACGGAGGGGAACACTGGTGGAAGTCCCAGTTGCTTCGGGCTTTTCTTAGATAGAACTTGCGGCCCACAGCAGAGGGGCAGTGCTGGTTCTTTGTTATTTGTCGAGTGCATTCCTGGGTCCGCTGGCATCGTCCCACCTGGTCCGTCCGGTGGTGTTTAGAGTCAGATGGGCTTTAAGTGAGAGATAGAGAGATCTGGAGAGTCGGTCACCAGCCAAGTGTTCTGATCTTTCTTTAAGCAAAACGGACAATACTTTGTACTTTTACTCTGCTGTGAGCACCGCCTGGTTCTTCTAAGGCAGGGATTGGCAGGCTTTTTCTTAAAGGGCCAAGTAGTAAACATCTTAGGGCTTTGGGGGGGCTTATATGCTGTTCGTCACAACTCCTCAACTGTGCAGTCAGTTGTGGAGCAAATGCATCCACAGGTGAAAAGTGAATGAATGGGCATGGCTGTCTTCCAGTAAAACTGTTTACAAGAGCCGGCAAGTGAGGATTGGGCCCACAGGCGTTCGTTTGCCAGTCGCTGTTACAAGGGATCAGAGATGGAATAGAAACCTCTCGTTTGCCAACGTGGATGCCAGTGCATAGCATTGTTATGCCACAAGACCCTTCCCCACTCGAAATCAGTGGAGAGCAAAAGGGGGACATCAGATCCCCTCTTATCCCATTGATGGTGATGTGGGGTGAATATGGGGTGAATCAAAGGGTGAAGGAGGCCAAGAATGTCTTCGGGCCACTTAAATGACGTCACTGCTCTTGCCTGGATGGTGCAGCCCCTGGAGCTCCCACTGACACGGTGCTGGCATGACTGTGTTGGCTGGCCGGCTGGCCACAGGTTAATTATGCGCCCCCACCCCCACCCCTGGACTTTGCTAAAGCATTCCATCTCTTATTTCCTTTGTCCTTCTAATAGTCCAGATAAAGAGGAAAATAAGGTGAATGCCGTCGACCCCCATTTGAGACCTATGACAGCTTATTTTTCAGCAATTTTCAGGCTTTGGCCTTATTTCAAAGGCGACCTACTCTACTACCCTTAAGTCTGGGCTGGGATTCACTAGCATTTCCTCCCAGACTGCGGAGAACTCCCTTAAGAAAGGAAAAAAAAAAGTTCCTGGTTTTACAAACGTGATTTCCCGACAGACTTTCAGCAGGAAAGATGAACAGGCAATCCCTGCTGCGCAAAGCCATTGTCGCGTTAAGACCTGGAGGAGGGGCGGGGTCAGACCGACACCTCCTAGACCCACAGGTAGGTTTTAACATCTCCAAAGCCTGACAGCGGGATTCCCCCTGGCAGGGAGCAGGGAGGTCGCCTATCCCGAGTCTACTTGCTTTTGTAAGCATGTGTTGGTGGTAGATTTTTAGAAGCCACGAATCGTGGAGCGAAACTACTGCTCCGTGTTCCTGGAATCACCCAGTTTCAGTCCCTTTGAGGTCTTGCAGGAGGAAGGGACGTGACCTCACCCCTTCTTTCCTGGCCTGCGCTGGGCCGTCCTAACCTCGCAGGGCACCCTGTCTAAGGGAAGGCTGGGTTTACATATTTTGTTAATTACAGCTGTCAGATTCCTCGAGGTGATTTAACGGTGGGGAGGCCCAACAAGTGTGAAGGGTATTTTTAGCTAAGCTGTGTGGTTTTGATAGCCATTTGGGGACCAATAATGGAATCCGGAGCTCCATGTGAGGCTGGGGGGGGGGAAGCAGGGAGGTGGAGGCAGACTGGGGCTGCGGAAGACAGGATGTGGGACAGCTGTTGGGTGATTTGACCCTGAAGTGGGCTGGTGGTCCCCTCTCACGTTGTGCTGACAGTCGTCAGTCAGCCTGCTTTACAGGGTGTGAAATTGGCACCCTGCCTCCCGCCAGCAATGGGGAGGCTGTCTGGGTGCTGGGAGGGGTGCAGTTGAAGGTGGAAATTTGATCTGCAGGCGTTCGTTTGTTCATTCATTCATTCATTCATTCATTCATTCAACAAGCATTTTTCGAGTGCTGTAGACCAGTTTCTCAAACTTTCAGGTGTATACACATCAGCAGGCAATCTTATTAAAATGCAGAACCTGCTTCAGTGGGGCTGGGGCTGGGGCTGGGGCTGGGACTGGGGCTGGGGCTGGGCTGAGATTCTGCATTTCTGAAAAGCTCCTGATTGATGCCAGTGCTGGTGGTACAGGGACCACAGCCTGACGCACCTGGGCTAAGACTGGATGCCGTTTTGGTGAGACAAGAGGAGAACACTGAGCTTGTCCCTGCCCCAGGGCCTTCCTGTCCCATCCTTCCTGTGCTTCCCCTGGGTCTGCTTGGCTGTCTTCCTTTTCGGGGCTCGGCTGCAGTGTTTGTTCATGCAACTCTGTGTTAGGCACATAGCGTTTGGTGTCACCCTGGGTCCGTCTCAGGTTCCCCTTCAATGCGTTTTGTCCATGCTAAGCATTCGGGAGAGGAAACTCCGATCCCAGCCGCGTTAGGGAGGCAGGTCGTAATCAAGGCTCTGCTCACCTTGCAGCTTACTCTCGGGAGGAGGGCAGGGAAACTGTTCCTTTGACATCACTACATCAGGGTCACTGGCCCTCCCTTTTAGGGGACCCCATGAAAAGGAGTATCTGTGGAAGAATGGGGAGCGAAGATTAGTGGGGTAAGGGGGACTTGACCCCTAGGAGAGGGAAATATATTTCTTTAATAGGGTTTTCACTTTTTATTTTTTTAAGATTTTATTTATTTATTTGACAGAGATAGAGATAGCCAGCGAGAGTGGGAACACAAGCAGAGGGAGTGGGAGAGGAAGAAGCAGGCTCACAGCGGAGGAGCCTGATGTGGGGCTCGATCCCATAACGCCGGGATCACGCCCTGAGCCGAAGGCAGACGCTTAACCGCTGTGCCACCCAGGCGCCCCAGGGTTTTCACTTTTTAGACTTATGGGTTAAATCCCACTAATCTGGAATGACCCAGAAAGAAATCTTTGCTCACTTTCTGGGCTGGTGGTTTACACCTCTCCCTTGTCCTCTTTCCCTCTCACTTCCTGTCTTCTCTGCATATTTTTAACTTTTATCGATGAGTCCATGGTAGCACTCAGAGTAACAGCTGCTCCTAGTTTTGGAGCTGTCACTAACCAGCTGTGGGACCTCGGACAAGTCACCCAGCCACCTGGAGCTCAGGTGTGGGGGAGGGGATTGGGCCCCACAATTTCTTAGCCCCTCAGGACCATGCCTGGAAGGCTGGGTTCTGTCTGACTGCGGTGTCCGGAAGCATTAAAATTCATTGTCTCCCTGGAGCCAACTCTCGCTCCATTAAACAGCTTATCCCCGAGGCAGATGGAGCTGGCAAGGGGCCTGTCCTTAAAAGCAACAGGTTGGGTGCTGGCAGGCTCACAAAGGAAGTCTCTGGGGAGGTCCAACCTCCCTGCTGCTCTCTGGGCAGGGGGAGCCTGCTGGGCAGGAAAGGAGCCCTGTCCCAGGGAGAAGGGATTACTGGGACCGGGAGGGGGAAGCACCCCAAAGGCAGACTCTGGAACACTTGGCGGGGTGGCTCTACTCGTTGGGATCTCAGAGGTGCAGTGTGTGGGGGACCTTCCTGGGATGAGCCTTGGAAGGACAAGAAAGACCTCTCAGAAAGAGGAGTCATAGTAATAGCAGCAATGCTTATTTATCTTCTATTCTATGCAAATTAGTTAAGTACATTATCCATAATTCCCAAGATAGCATGGTGCCCAGTTTTACAGAGGGAAAACCAAGGCTCACAGACCTCCAGGAACCTGTTCCAGGTGACTCAGCTGGGAAGCGCAGAAGCTAAGATTAGAAGCCAGGGTCGCTTCCAAAGCCTCTCTTTTCCATTGTAAGAGACTAGAAGGAAGGTTCTCCAAGGTCCTAGAGTTCGGGTGTTGGGAAGGCTAGTTTCCTAGGGCTGCTGGAACACATTTCCACAAACTAGATGGCTTGACACAGCAGAAATTTATTCTTGCACAGTTCTGGAAGCTAGAAGTCTGAAATCAAGAGATGATTCCTTCTGGAGGCTCCAGGGGAGAATCTTTCTCCTGCCTCTTTCCTAGTTTCTGCCAATTGCTGGCAATCCTTGGCATTCCTTGGCTTGTAGACGCATCCCTCCAATCTCTGCCTCCGTCTTCATGTGACATTGACCCTGTGTGTTCCGTCTTCTCTGTATGTCTTGCGTCCAAATTCCCTCTTACAAGGATGCGAGTCAAGGGATAGGGCCTATCCTATTCCTGTATGACCTCATCTGAACTTGATTACATTTGTAAAGACCTTCTTTCCACGTAAGGTCACATTCATGGGTCCCCAGCAGTTAGGACTTGAACATATCTTTTTGGGGAACGCGAGCTTGCCCACAGTAGGGGACACGATGTAAGGCAGGAGTGGGCTGAGAGAGGGGGTGGGGCACACTCACAGCAGGGACCCCTGAGTCTGCAGTAGCCAGCTCATGGAGGGCTTATGGCCCTGCTGAGGACTTTGGACTCAGTCCCGGACTAGGACTGGGGGCTGTTGAAGGATCTGAAGTGGGGATGTGGGTCGTCAGGCTGGCATGACAAGCATTGGGAGAAGGATACGTAGGGACAAGAGCGGGCTCTGGGTGTCATAGTGGGTCTTACGTAACAGCCCGGAGGCGAGCAGGGCTGAGCCCAGGCACTGGTGGAGGGGCGAGAGGCAGGGGAGACAGGAGAGGAATGTAGGTCCGTCGAGGGGGCAGAGCTCGACCTTGAAGGAGGGCAGGAGAGGAGGGAATGTTCGCTAGCGAACTGAAGCAGCCAGTAGGGAGGCAGGTGGCCTTCTCCCTAGAAGGGGCAGTGAGCACGGTGGAAGGAAAGCCATGTGAGAGGGACATGGAAGCCAGGTCACTCCGCCTCATGGACATCGGGTTTGTCTCCCAGAGAACGTGGGAACTGGACTGCTTGATCTCGAAGCTTCCTTCTGGCTCTCACATTGCAGGTTTTCTGTGGTTCCAAGCCAGCGCAGGCTGTGGTATCAGAGAGTCTCCACGGGGGAGGTGGCGTCGACTTGGGGGGAGCGGGTGGAAGGGCAAGAGAGTAGGGAGGGTGTTTCCGGGGTGGGACCCCCGTGCACAGGCCCGGAGCTGGCTCCACAGCACTTCCATCTGAAGCCATGAAAGGACCAGCTTTGACGTGCCGAGGGAAGCTTCCCTGGCAGCGGCAGCCGCGGCTCCTGTCCTCCTGTCACGGGGATGTGCAATTACTGTCCCTCATCAATATTTCAGTCTCGGCTTTCACAAAGCATCTCCCTCCGCCTTTTCGTCTTTCTCAGCAGCCTCAGTAAATAAAGGAAGAACTGACAGGTCGCAGCTGGTGGGCCTGCCAGACTGGGGCCGCCAGGGCTCCTGAAGCCTTCGCATCCGAACGAGGCTTCTGGAAACAAAGCGCCCAGTCCCTTTTGGGGGCTGTCATGCCTGTCCCCTCTCTGCCCCCAGTCCCTTCCCAAAGTATGTAAAATTAATCCCATTGTGCTGTCATCCTTTCTGTACACAGAAACTGTTCATTCCGAGACTTTTCAGAAATTGTTCTAAGTGGTCGCCGGAGGTGGGGTGGGGGTGGGGGGTGGGCGCGATGCGGGAAGGGGGTTAAAAGGTACAAACGTGCAGTTAAAAAACAAGTAAGTCCTGGGGATCTCACACACAGCGTGACGACTGTAGTTAATAATACCGTATTGCAGGTTTGGGGGTTCCTAAGAGAGTGGATCCTAACAGTTCTCACTGCCGGAAAAACACTGGTAGCTCTGTGTGGTGACGGCTGTTAACCAGACTTTTTTTTTTTTTAAGATTTTATTTATCTGAGAGAGAGAGTGAGCATGAGTCGGTAGGGGCAGAGGCAGAGAGAAAGGGAGAAGCAGACTCCCCGCTGAGCAGGGAGCCCAACATGGGGCTTGATCCCGGGCCCCCGAGATCATGACCTGAGCCAAAGGCAGATGCTTAACCGACTGAGCCCCCTAGGCGCCCCGGATGTTAACCAGACTTATTGTGGTGCTCATTTCACTCTATCTACAAATATTGAGTCATTATGATTTGTAACTAAAACTAATATAATGTTATATGTCAATTATATCTCAATTAAAAAATGGAAAAAAATATTTTTAATGGTTTTAAGCTTCTGTGTGGGTTCTGACTGCTCCCTGAGCAGAAGAGTCACATACCCAGCATAAAGAAAGGACGCGATTAGATTCTCCATCTGGTGTCAGTGTGGAACAGTGTGGAACCCTTGTCTCCCGGGCGAGCGGGGATTGTGGTTCCCTAGTGTCAAGTTGGAGTGGGAGTGGGGCAGCGCTCCGTCTTCTGTGCTTCCAGAGCACCGTGGGTACTCTCTCTTCCAGCGCTCGTGGCCTTGGATACCTCTGTAGGCATCTCCCTCTCTCAGCTGTGAACTCACAGCTAGGAACATGGTCTTGGCTTGTTGGTTTGTTTTTAAATCTCTGTGTTTTCAGAGCCTCGCACAGTACTTGGCACATAGTAAACGCTGAGCAAATTAATGTATCCACTTATTTTTCGGATCCTTACTGAGTACTCACTATGCGCTAGGCTTTGTTCCAGACGCTGTCATGCTGCTGTGAACTAAACAGACAGAGTCCCTGCTTTCATGGGACTTCGTTCTGGTGGGACGGTTCATCAGTAAATAAACACGTGCCTGGGAAAGAACATGATTTTGGGTAATGAAGCATGCCATTAAACCAGGGCTAGGGAACAAAGATTGGGAAAACTGTTTTGGAAGGGATGGTTGAGGAAGCCTTCCCTGTAGAAGAGACTTTTTAGTAGACACGTAAGGGAGGTGAAAGGGTAAGCCATGTGAAGTCCAAAGGGCCACCAAGGATAAAGGCCCAGAGGTAGGAATGAGCTTGGCATGTTAGAGGAATGGTACGGTGAGGGTGGAGTGAGAGAGGTAGGCAAGGGGGAGAGCAAGCAGAGTCTTAAAAGTCAGGTTGGGGTGTTTAATGGGGTGTTTAATCCAAAGGGCCACCAAGGATAAAGGCCCAGAGGTAGGAATGAGCTTGGCATGTTAGAGGAATGGTACGGTGAGGGTGGAGTGAGAGAGGTAGGCAAGGGGGAGAGCAAGCAGAGTCTTAAAAGTCAGGTTGGGGTGTTTAATGGTTTACAGTCCAGTTAGCGATGATCTGGATGCGCGTCAAGGGCCTATGAGCGACTGTTGGAAGAAGAGGGCGGTTGTATTAATGTTGTTTTACTCAACTCCGTTTGCAACTTATCCACTATTCGTATATAGAAAGGCATAGCTGTTAATCTGGGAATTCCACATGGTGGAGCAATCGTTGCGCCATTGGTGGGGCTTATGGTGCCTTCTGTGAATTCTGCCTTGTGTGGGGTGAATTAAAACTCAAGGATCGTAACGAGAATGCATCTTAAAATGGGTTAGGTCGGGATGGCTCAGCAGGCAACACCAGTAATTTGTGGTGTTTTATAGTTGGGTAGCAGAGAAGATACCAGATATGAATGTAGAGGAAGGTCGGGGTTTTAGTTCCAGTCCGTTACTGAGTGATCTTGGATGAGTCATTTAACCTCTGCAAGTTTAGTTTCTGCACCTGGTGTCCTTGTTCTGCTATTCCATAATGAACAAGGAAACCTTTCATAAACTGTCCCCACTATTCTAAAGGAAGGTGTTGACCCTATATTTGTAATTCTTCTCTTAGATAGTGAGTTCCTGAGGTCAGGGGCCACAGTTTATGCATCCTGTGTCTCTCGGACTTGGCAGAATGTGACGGTTCTAGGAGGCGCTCTGAATTTTCTGTGAATTGAATTCTGCTGTGGTCAGCTGTGTTCCTTGGGGACAGAACCTGGAATAGAAGTATCCCATAACCTGGAAAAAGACCCCTAGAACTGGGGCTGAGACACTTTGGGGCTGTGTGGCTTTGAAGAGATCACCCAGCTTCTTTGTGGTACGTGTGCGGTTTGGATGAGAAAACGCAAGTGTATTAGGTTACAATTCTGATTGCTGTTACTGGTTCCCCAAATAACAGTGGCTTACAAAGAATGGAAGTTCATCTCTCGCAACAGTCCTCCACGGTGTCCGAGGCCTAGACTCCTTCCATGTTTATCGCCCTGCAGCCCCTAGAGTGCTAACCTTATCTATGTGGCCCAAGATGGCTCTCCACATGCCATTGGCTGGAACTGGGTCGCGGGACCTACCCTCTGCAAGGGAAGGTGAGAACTCTCGTCTTTATTGTAGATGCCCCAGTGCCCTATTCCATTTCTAATCCTGTGGAAGAAAGTGATTTTGGGGGGGACAAGTCAGGTCTCTGCCGTGACACAGTGGGAGATTTCTAAACCTTGAAATGGAAATGATTCACAGGTCAGCAGCAGCTTGAATTGGAAATGATTTTACTCTGCTGGAATCTGACGGAAACAATGCCCCAAATTTTCTATTTTCTTGTTATTAGATGCTTGCTCGGTGCCAGCCACTGTGCGTCACACACGATTTCCAGTTAATCCTCATAGCAGTCTTATGATGTATGTCCCATTTTAAGGCCCATTTTTGAGATGGGGACACTGAGGCTGAGGTCAGAGGAAGGATTTGAACTCCCATCTGTGGGACTCTAGAGCACGTACTCTCAGCACCTCATACCTCTCAGTCTTGTCATTTGGAAATAAATCAAATTCAGGCTCTGAATCCCTTGGGGTCGCCTGCAGGGCTATAAAAACGGGAGAAGGAGGCCATCTTCCCCCTGCTCCTCGGTCACTCTGACAGGAGGCGACGCAGGATCCATGCAGGGGCCAGAGCCTTCTCTTGGCGTGTCTCTATCTCTGGCCCTCTCTGGACCAGAGCAGAGCTTTAAAAGTCTCCTCTGGCTGAAGCAACTGTGCTTTCCTATGATTTGGCAAGTTGGTCAGGTTTAGTGTGTTCGGAATTCAGATACGTTTGCATATTTCTCAATGATACCAAATTCATTACCCAGTGAAAGGTTACTGTGTCCTGGTTTAGTTGTAGAATTTTAGAGCTCAAGGGGACTTTGGGCATTATTTAGTCCAACCTTTATCTCACAGAGGAAGATGCTGGGAGACCGGAAGGGTTACCAGGCCTACCCAGGGTCACACAGCCAAGTGGTATCAGGGCTCTGTCTTTGGACATCCTGCTTGAGCATGAGGAGGGACATTGCTTTGTGAATCCTCACACCTCCATTAGAAGAGAAGTGATAAGTCATGGCGGTTGAACATTTGTCTGCTTCCCGGAACCTTCTTGAAGCACGGCATGGGTTCGAGAGGCGTTTCTAGCTCTCTACTGTGTATTTGCTTAACATTTTGGTGCCTCAGTTTCCCCATCTGTAAAATGGCCATGATAGGAAGTGAGCCCACCTTGTAGAGGGTGGCTGGGTAGTTTCAGTGGGGTGGTAGCATTTATTTAGACCACGTCTAGCATGAAGTAGACACTCAAAGTGTTGGTTACTATCTTTTCCATTATAGCCCTTTGCACACTCCCTCATGGGACTGTGTGCTCCTAAAAAGCCCGGGAGTCTTTGTCTTTCTCCTGCATTTGTAGTCCTCGAGTCCCAGCACAAGCTTAAAAACCTCCTCCTGTGGACCTTGATTATCTCCATTGCTTGATGCATGTGTCATTCACTAGCAATACTCTCTCCTTCCGCAATTCCAGCTTGTTCCAGCCACCCAGAACTCGACTTTCTCCATGCTGACATGGCCACAACTAAGCCCACCCGTCTTAGGCTCTGTGTGGCCCAGTGAAAACAGTGTTCTCCTGCCGGGTCTGGTGAAAGTTCTGCAGACGTTTTTTCTTGGTGGGGGTTAGCACATGGGAAGGGGGCTCTCTGGAGGCTGTGTGCCGTTGAGGGTCCAGAAGGACACAGACTAGCCTCTGCCAGACCCTGGGACGTGCGGGGGGCGGGCGGACGTATCGTGTAGAGCGCTCTCGCATGGGCGCCTGGTTACCCGCTGCAGGAGGGATTCAGGGGACCGTGCTGAGGTGTGGGTGGACTAAGTTCTCAGAACAGTCATCTGAGACCCCACCACGCGGAGACGCTGAGGCGGCATTGAAGACAACAAGGAGGTGTCCCATCTTCCAGGCGCTGGACCAGATCTCCCTCCAGCCTCCCCTCCTTCCTGCAGCTCCAGCGAGCAGCACCCCTCAACACAGGCTCGGCCTGGTTCCCCTGGGGAGCGCCTCTGTGTGTCCGCCTGGTTCAGCCGACCCAGTGTTTCCCTTTGCAGATTGGTCCATCTGGGGCGTTACACCTAGCATCCCAGCGCTCAGCCGCTCTAGGGCTCGCGATCTGGTACGGTGCCTGGAGCCACGTGTGACTTAAATATGCCTTGAAGGAATGAATGAGCAGTGTGCTGCCTTGGGCAAGTCACTGAATCTCCCAGTGCCTCAGTTTCTCATCTATAAAATAAAGATAATCGTACTTACTTCTTAGTGGTGTTGATAGTCGTTCGGAAATCCGAATCACAGTGCCCAGTGGATAGCAGGCGTGCAAGAGATTTAACTGCTGTTTTTATGGTGTTGTTTCTGTCGCCCCTGACTGCTCAAGGCTTTTGGAGCCTAGTTCCCTCTCCTGCTTAAGCCCCATCAAAGTTTACCCATTTTCTCCCCAGGTCTGCCTAAGGATGGGACTGCGCAGGATGGGAGTCAGTTGTCCCTTTGCCAGTGTATTATTTTCCCCCCAGTATGATGTTTGTCCTTCACCCCTGGGGGGCCTCTGATGGTGGGGACTTGCGTTTCCTGGTGGCAGGTAGCAGCAGTCATCCGGACCAGCTGTGGCTGCCTCTGAGCTCCCATCCTGGAATGAACTCTACGGACTGTCCTGTACAGCCCCTGTTGTTTTAGGACTTTAGGAAGTCGTCGACTATGTGTTGCCGGTGGCTCAGACTGCAAGACTCCCTGCCACCAGCATCGGAGGGACCGGCAGGCAGCAGGGACGGGGGTGGGGAGGCAGAGTGGATGCGCGAGGAGGCCAGGGCCCAGGGGGATGGCTAATTAGGGCACTCCACGGTTGGTGATTTGTTGTTCTTCCCGGCAGTCCCTCGAGGTTGGGCAGCTCCCCGGGCGATCTCTGAGAGATGAAGGGGCACAGCATGCCATTCTCTCTTTGAGCAGCGGTTGCCCATCCCCCAGCTGTGCAAGTTGAAGGGGTGGGGGATGGGAGTGGTTGCTGAGAAGTCCAGATAGGAACAGCTAGACTCGTGTGGATGAGTTTCTTGGAGGAGTGGGGTGGGCAGCATGGAGACCACATTCTTGTTCGTTTGTGCCTCTTCTTTTGACTTCAGTGTCGAGGGCCTGTCCACATTCCAGATCCTCCAACCCTGCTCCGCCCCGCCTACCACGGTCTGTCTAGTTCGCATTGCTGCAGTGTGGGGAGAACAGGACTTGGGGGCCTCTGGGTGGCTCAGTAGGTTAAGTGTCTGACTCTTGGTTTCAGCTCAGGTCATGATCTCAGGGTCCTGGGATCAAGCCCCGTGTCGGGCTCCACGCTCAGCAGGGAATCTGTTTGAGATTCTCTCTCTCCTTCTTCTCTTGCCCTTCCCCCCTTCTCTCTCTCAAATAAATAAATAAATCTAAAAAAAAAAAAAGAAAAAAGAAAGAACGAACGAACGAACCAATAGGGCTTGGAAGCCAGTCTGGTTCTGTGACCTTCCCGTGACATTAATGTCATGACTCTGAGCCTGAATGTCACGGCCATAATGGGAATCTAGAATGTTCTCACAGACAGGTCTTGAGGCTTGGCAGTCCTCATAAACCACTCCTTTCTCGGTTCCCTCTCCCTTAAACTCCATAGAAGTCATTATCTCACTTGTGTAAAATTCTCCTTTCTCTTTTCCTTTTTAAGTTGCCTTGAGGGGAGTCATTCTATAAAGTGAAAGCCACATATAATGGAGACGATTTTAGACTCTGGCAGAAGTTATAGTGACTCAACAGGTCTGCCAAATTTCTGGGGAATCATTTCTCTGTCCTGAACCTCCCCGTCCCCCCTGAGGAGAGCCCTCGTGACCTGGGGCCTGTGGCACAGACGTGCAGGGAGCTTGTAGGACTCGGTTCAGCGGGGTTCTTCTCAACACAAACAGCATTTTTTTCTCTAATTGCCATAAAAAGACTGCTTTGGGAGGCAGCTAGGCTCACCACTGTGCCACAGGGCTGCAAAGGGACAGCTTTGAACCCATGAGTGTGGCCTTGATATAATTCAGTGCTCAGAATGTTTGAACTAATAGGCCTTTAGAGATTCTAAAATACCCCCACTCCCTGTTTGGGATTCAGATGATTATTGAGGATCTGAGAACTGTCACGGGGGGTCCTTTGGGCTGATCCAGGAACCAGCACACACACCTCCCATCTCTCCTGAGTGTGACCCCTTCAGCCATCACCAGTGGGGTCCCCAGTACCTTTCTCCGTGATGAACCAGAGTGGAGCCTTGGAAAATCCATGCCCCACGATGCCCAAGCCTGAGAAACCCTATACCTTGGTGGTTACAGAATCGAGACCCGGAGTCTTAAGTGGTCAGCTCAAGGCAGCTCTTCTCATTAGGTGGGCTAAATCGTACACACATGTACACGTGCAAACACACACACGTATGCTCTCACACACGTATACACACAGGTTCCTATATATATATGGACTTTTTTCCCTATACCCTTAAATCGGAGGTTCTCCATCAGGACCAATTCTCCGGAGACACAATTTGCTGCTCTCTCTAAAGTGTGCTGTCACACTGATAAGAGCTTGTAGCCACATAAGCCGGCCACATTAAAGCTGCAGGAGCCTTTGGGAAACTGAGTCACATGGATCAGACTGGCCACATCGCACGGAGCAGGCAAAATGTACCCAAGATTGAGGGTGACTGACAAGCCGGAACGTTTTTAGGTAGGCAGGGAAGTGCAATTACAGAATCCCTTGGAGACCCAGTCAGATCTGGCAGAAAATCCAGTCCTTTCTTAAAAGGCAGAGAGAGGTTCGTTTTCAGTGATTGGCTTCTCTTGGGGTAGAAAGGTGTTCCCTGGGTGTGCAGGGCCGGTCACCATTTCTGCTTCTCTGCCTCCTTTTCCATTTTCTTGTATCTTCAAGACCCAGCTCCCTCCCGCAGGAAACTCACCCTCTGTGGAGTGCCCCCAGCCCCTCTATTCTAGTTCAACTCTTGTTGAAATATGTTGTCTTATGCTGTGTCGTTCTGTCCTCAGTGAGACATTCCCGAGCTCTCCTTGGGCATCTTCTGCCTCCATCCCGGAGGTGTTGAGCGGGGTTCCAGTCAGCATGGGGCGTCACCATGAGCCGGGTGGAAGGTGTAGAGGCTTCCCAGGGCAGGTCACCGTGGGGAAGGACCAGTCTGTCTGTTGTCTTTCCACACCAGGATTCAGAGGGGTGGGCTGGATGCCCAGGCTGCTGTTCGGGGCTGGGGTCTCCTTGCCTTCCCGCCTTGGGGATGCTTGGGCGCTTCAACTAGGGGAGGAGGCAGGCTCGCTCTCTCTGCGGTTCGCTGCTGCTCTGCTAACCGTCGCCATGGGACAGCCAGAGGAACCCGCTGTGTGTGCGTCAGCCCTTCTGTCTGCCCCTTAGCTCTCAGCCCTGCCTCAGGATGGGGACAGAGGGGACTGGAACAGCAAGCCGGGCCAGTTCTAATTGGATTCTGCTTGCTACACCTTCCCTAGTGAGCTGTAGGTGAGCAAAGTCGAACAGAGCAAGGATGGGGCGAGAGTGGCCCATGGCTGGCTACCTAGTCGCTTCCCAGCACTTCAAATGTCGTCTTGACATTTTACGAATGTTCCCGTGGTGGGAATTGCTGATGGGACCTCCCCTAGAGATACAACGAGAGCAGCAAACTGTCGTACTTTGCTATTACTTTCTATGTGTTTCACATTTATTGACTCACTTAAGGCTGAAGGGCAGTATGAGCTCCATTGTACAGGTAAACTAACTGAATCTCAGAGAGGTGAAGTAACTTGCCCAAGGTCACAGAGGAAGTAAGAGGCAGAGCTGGGTGTCAGTCTTAGGCAGTGGGGTTTTATAGTTTGTGAGGTTTTATAGTTTATAGTTTATAGATCTCCTACCCTTGGAGATCTTTCAAATGAAAGCGGGTCGGTAGCCCTTTTAAGGCAGTGCTGTGTTAGTACGTGGCTACATTTATTAAGTGTTTCCTTCATGAGTACTTACAAGGGTACCACACGCTCTTTTAAGTGCTCTTAGAAAGCTCCTTCGTCCCCACAACAGCCCGAGAAGTGAGCATTACTATTATTCCCACACTGATGAAGACACTGAGGGAGGGAGAAGCTCAGTAACCGTGGTCCCAGGGCCAGGGTGGCCCAGGGCTGGGATTGGAACCCACTAGTCCGGTTCCATATGCCACACGCGTCGATAGAACTACTAGTTTATACATCTAAACATGACAAACTTGTCTACTTGGTGATGGGGGGGGGTTCTAGGGATAGAGACCCTCCTGAAGCTATGTTATTAGAGCGTGGAGCTCAATTCCTGAGACTCTGAGGGCTTCAGAGTGTTTCATACCCTGAATGAAAGGCAGGGCAAAGACAGCCCGTTGAATCTGTCGAAAGGAGCGGTCATCAGGGTTTGCGGACGGCACCCTCACAGACTGGTCTCCCTAGCGTTCTCAGTTCTCCATTTTGAGCAGTTAGCTTTAAAATTTAGAGAGGAGCTCAGAGGCCGTCTGATTGGATTTCGTCATCTTCCTGACACGGAGCTCCGCAGCCGAGCACAGCCTGGGTCGTTGGGGGCACAGCAGACGTGCTGCGTTGACTGGAAATTGAGCTCCATGCCTGGGATCAGCAGATGATGAAATGGGGGCGATGCTCCCTGCAGCTGCCCGAGCTGCTGGGGCCACGAGCACTGAGGGGGGTGGCGGGGCAGGCATGCTCTGTGCCGGGCCCACCGACCATGCGGGGCTAGGAGCCCCCGTGCCCGGCTTTCCCTGCCGAGGCCCAGCGCTCAGTGCTACACGCTTGATTCTGTTTCATAATCTCGTTTACAGTTGGTGGAAAGGACGAGGTTGCGAAAGCAACTCTCTTTGCAGTCAGAGCGCTTGGCCATCGGAGCAGCCCCGCTCCGCGTTCTGCCACATTGCTGAACTCAGAAACAGTTAACGGCCTTGACATATCTGACAGCCTACAAAACTGACACACCCGGCGTTCGCTCCCCGGTGGTGTCAGAGGAGTAGAAATGAGCATCTGTGCTCGAGGCTGTGCTCCAGCCCATTCGGGAGGATCTAAATTAAATCAGTGGCTCCCTCCCCTCCCCCCACCCGGCTGCTCCCCCCCCCACCCCCAGCAGCACTGCTCATAAAGGGTTAAGTTTCACAAGAGTCCGTGGAGGTGCCCCTTTCTCTCCTTCACCCACGCCCTGTGTATTCCTCTCCCCATCACCGTCTTTGTTGTTCTTGTTGTCTAAGAGAAAGTTGACTCATTTTTAACATTCAACAAGCTTTCTCCCTCCCACTAGTAGGTGTGTGAGCAGCTGGGGATTTTTTTACCATCTGTGAACCCTCCACACTCCCAGCAAATTCTCTTCCTGCCTTTGCGGCGCTGTGCAGCCAACCCGAAACCACACGCCTTCTCTGTGTCCCATCCACACTCTCACTCACAGCGGGACTCAAGCTGGCTGGCGGTGGGCATGGGATGACTTCAAAGAGAAGCCCGCTTTCTTTCCTTCCTTCCAGAAAAATGTGCCAGGCATTCAGTGTCGGGGATAGAGACGGGAACGCGTAGGTCCTTGCCCTTAAGGAGGTCACACGTTTAGGAGGAAAGGCAGTAATATGGATGTTACTGATGGCTGCTGTGTGTCGAGGGCTCAGGCACTGCCCCAGGGGACTATCCTCCCTGCCCTGCCAATGACCTTATGTCATCCTATAAACAATACCCATGAACGTAGGATGTTTTCCTCCATTCATTGGAGGGATGAGAAAATGGCATGGAGGAAAGGTAAGCAGGCCAAGGTCATACAGCTCGTGGGTGGTGGACTGGGTAGCCTGTCAGCAGAGACGAGCAACATTATTTATGGAGTGCCTACTGTGTACCACAGAGCGAGCGCTCGTACCTGCACCGTCTCTCAGTCTCTGAAATGCTGAGAGGCTGGTTTCGGCAGGAGGTCATGGCTCACTGAGGATCACATGGTCGGAAGGGACGGCTTGAGGCTGATACCAAAGCTTGTCTGGTTCTTGAACTTGGGGCTTCTAACCCCTCGACTCTCAGCAGTGCAAGCTTTTGCATCAGACCCAGCCACTTGGTAGACTAAAAGGGACAGCTGTGAAAAGGACTCCAGGACCACGAGCGTAACGTGGGATGAGCCCAGGGTGCCTGGGTTCCATGTCCCCCCAAAGCGGATTCAGTCAGCAAGTATTTTCTGAGCATCTGCTATGGGCCAGACACTGTTGTCATGGTGAGGAGGACAGGGGGACCCAAGAGCTTGACGCTCAAGGAGAGGGGGCCGGTGCTCTGAGGAAAACCACATAGGATAATGGGATAAAGGGTGCTGGAGAAAGCCTCCCATAGGTGGGGACACTTGAGGTACAGCCCGTGGGTGAAGAGGTTCTCATGGCTGAGGCAACTGAGAAAGTGGAGAAAGTTCTGGAAGTGGAATGACTTGACGGTAGGAAGGAATAGAAATTCCTGGATGTGTTCTGAGATCTGTGAGTCGTGCTGTGTGGCAGTTGGTGGGGTGAGGTGGAGCACAGTCTGCAGACCTTCCTGTCTGACACACTGAGCCCCCCTGTGACTCCCTTCCTTCTGAGGGAGTCTGCTCTGTAAGCAGCAGGGTTGGGGCCCCTCCTTCGTCAGAAGGCCCCCTTGTCCTTCCCTCCTTCAGCAGTGCTCGATGATTATTGATGGGAAGTATCCCTTGGCCTCTTGCCTAGAGAGTGGAGAGACCCACATTTGAAGTAAAAGGTTGGCTTCTCCAGTTCATTCTTGTCACCTCTACGCCAAAGGGCCGTGATTTGTGATGGCAGCGTGGACGGCATGAATGCATGGGGAGGGGTGTGTTTCAGTAACACAAGTGTGAGAGCTGTCCTCTCTTGGATTTGTCCCCTCCCAGGCACGTCCACAAGAACACATTCATAAACACAGTAACAGTTAACACTGCCTAAGAATGCGGCGTGTGCGTCGAATTGGTTGAGTGCTTTGTTCGCATTGCCCGTGTCGTGTGGTAAGAACTCTGTGAACTGGGTACTGTGTTGGTTCCCACTTTAAAGATGTGGAAGCTAAGGTCTAGAGAGGAGAAATGTGAAGAGCCCAAGATCACACGGTTGGGAGAAGAGGGGCGGGAATCCCTGCCCCAGCAGCCCAAGGAGGCGGCCAGGGCAGGTATCATCAGGCCCATTTTACAGAGGCGGAAGCCCGAGGCTCGATGATGAAGAGGCTGTGTGTGGAGAGAGCTGGCCCTGGAATCTGGGCGTTCTGGTTCTGGCTGATGGTCCGTCCACTGGCAGTGGGAAAGTCAAGAGAACAGTGCACTGTGTGCCTTGCCCTGACTTGTTCAAGGACTCAAAGTCAAGGGCCTCCTTGAAACCGAGAAAGAGAGCCAGGCAGCCTTACCTGGAGAGCAGGAGCTGACAGCAGTCCCTGCAGCCACATGCTTCTGGGGGTTTCCAGAGTCCCTAAAAGGGCTGTGTCTGGTTCACTACCCCCTTCTCATTGCTCCCGGACCCTGTCATGCACCCCAAATCCCCTCAAGTCACCCGGGATGCTTTTAAAAGGGCAGTCTTTTGGGTCTTAAGATAGGCTTATTGAATCAGGTTCTTGACTGGGGGGCAAAGAAGTGGAGGGTGTCCTGGAATCTGCATCAACTCACCCCAGGTGGTCCTGAGGAGTGGTCAGGTTGGAGAACCACCTGTCTGACCCTCAGTCTGGAGACCCCGAGAGAAGTGGAAATGGCCGTGAATTCACTCAAAGGTTCCAGTCCTGATGCTTGAACAAAGGACCATGGTTACTTTGGCCAAGGGAGAGGCTATTACCATCGGGCCCAGACACTTTGGGGACACGCTAGAAATAGCTCACTGGCTGAGCGTTTCTATTTTGCATCAGTGTGATTAGGTGTGTCTGGGGCTGCAGCCTGAACATTTTTTTTTTTTTTTGGTATCTTTTAAGAAATATTGTGGTAAAATGCACATAACATAGAATTTACCATTTTAACCATTTTTAGGTGCACAGTTCAATGGCATTAGGCACATTCACATTGTTGGGCATGCAGCCCAATTTAGAGGACTTGTAGGGAGACAGGGCTTGGCCCATGTTAGGTGCTCGGTACCTGCTTTCAGGGGACCATGGAGTGGCGGGGATTATTGGGATGATAGGAAAATCATTACACATCGGGTAGGCATCCCTGCTCCTGACTTTCTTATGAACAAACTAACTTCGGTCTGAGATGCTGGTCAAAGAGACGCTGGTGAGCTATGTTTAACGCTCAATTTCTATTTCTGAGCCGGGCAGGATGATGAGTTCATTGTCTGGTCAATGCCAAGGGCAACTTCCCCTGCCTCCCCCAGCTACCCCAGCAGAATAGAGGATACCTCTGTGAAAAATCCCCGTTTCCCTCCTATGTGTGTGTGGGTAAGAGGCAACCCACAGCCATGACTGGGACTGAAGTTAATAGATGCAGCCAGCTCAAGACCGATCTGGTTGAGAACCAAACAAATGGGCCTTTTTCTATTTAAGAGATTTTTTTTTTTTTTTTTTTTACTGTGTGTCAACAAAAGATCTGTAGACAATCTTGTTATACATTTCACACTGCTGACTTCATAAGTGTAAGAGTGCTTACGACCCATTTACATTTTTTGGTGCATTTGTGTTTATTTCTGTGGTTACCATGCTCTGAGGAGGCCACAAAAGCTGGCCTGTTTAGTGGCGGACCACGTTGCCAGTGGAATTTTGGTGAGCCTCACAGCGGCGGAGGGGAGGGCCCCGGAGCAGCCAGTGGGCTGAGAGTCACAGAAGGATTGAATTTTGCAGCTGGAAGGGATCTTATATAAAGTAAACCCCCTAATTAAAGATGGGGAGATAGAGACCCAGAAAGCGGGGGGGGTGGTGTCACCAAGGTCACACCCCTAGTTAGGAACCCAGCCCAACCCTGGCTTCCTGGTCTCCAGCCCACCGACTTCCCACGGCGGCAGACGTTCCTGTGCTTGAACTCTGGCTTCTGTCAACTGACTGGCTTGCAGTATAATAAACCTAAAGATAAGTTTTCCCGAGTCAAGAGGTCTTTCCAAATTCATGTATATATTTTGTGCCTTCTCTGTGATTCTTTTCCTGGTTGAGGTGGAATCAAGCTTTACTTCTGAGCAGACCTTTCCATTTGAGTTTCTTTCCTAAAATCTGGATCTTTCTGACTACGTTTTGGAAGCCCCTGCCTCTCTTCTGAGGAGAGCCTGGGTACGTGGGCCCTCTGGCCAGGATGGCAGCGCGGCTGGTTGAAAGCTTTCTGGCTCTCAGCTTCCTGGCGTGGCCTCTCCTTTCCCGGAATTCTGAAGTCCCTTCTGATAGTCCCTGTCCTTTCAGTCTGGGAAGGGATTCGGATGTAGGCTCTGGAAGGAAGTCAGTAGAGCTCTCTGTGAAGGGCATTCCAGAAGAGGCAAGGGGAGCTGGCTCTATTACCTGGAGAGAGACCAGACCCCTCACACTCCTGAGTGAAAACTAGGAAGGTTCTAGTCTCTTAGGACTCACGGTTGTCCCCGGTACAAAGGCAGGTTAGTTAACCGGCTCAACACTGAATGTGTATTGAGGACTTAATTTGTGCCACCCCCCTCCCCCAAATAGGAGGTACAGAAAGGAATTTAACTCAGCCTCTGAGTTGGTGCCCAGGAACCTAGGAAGGGGCTTAATTACGTGCCTCTGTTTCCTTGTTGTCCTTAAAGAATCCAAGAAAGATGCTAGACAAGAAGGAGGGCGTCGCTGGCCCTTGGAGCTCGGTGAGGGCTACGTCTGTCCCCGTCACCTCCGTGTTGTCCGGGCAGTGTGGACGCTCAGAGAACAGTTTCTGCAGTGCACACCACCCCCTCACACGGTCGAAAAGACTTTCGTACAGGAGGCAGCTACCGTACGGAGGGAGGAGACTGAACTCGGGTCTTACTTACCTGGGTTTGAGTCTCTGCTCCACCACTTGGCTCTGTGCCCTGGACAAGTCACTCATGTCCCCGAGCCACCATTTCCTCATCGATGGAAGAGAGATGTGGTGATTCATCTTGTGACCACGGGTGAATCACGTAACCTCCCTGACCTCGGATTTCTCGTCTTTACAACGAGAGGCGAGGGGGTGCGTGTGGAGGGCCCGTCGGGACAGGCAGACGGTAAACGTCATTATCACTCCCGTGTCAGGAACGGGCTCTTTTACTGCTTTACCTCAAATGGAGCTTTAAGAAGCATAAATATGTTCCAGCATGGGTAACTTCTGCTGACCAGTGTGTGGAGTGTCCCCTGGGCTGCACCCTTCACACCCCCAGCCCCAACTCTGCCCCTGCCCCTCCCCAGCCAGCCACACTTGAGTAACTCTGCAGGCCAAACATCCCTGGAGAGAAAAACTGAATGTTTAAGGATCCCGTTGCAGTACCCAGCTGTCCAGAAGCGAGGCTTTGGATCACCTGGTGGTTCTGAATGGTCTGGCTTATCACATTCTCACCAGCATTGATAATCGAGGGGGGGGTACGCGAGGTACCCAGAACCATTATTTGCAATTGAAGTCCACAGACAATGGTCACATAAGAGCAGCCCTGAGTAACGAGTCCCTTTTATCTCTGATGGACATTTGAAGAAAAAGGCCTGAACTTTGAATAAAACCATTTGCTTTTTGCTTTTGAGGCCTTTCAGTTACTTCATTAGGGGATCGAAGCCAGAAGTCATTTGTGACTTCTCCCCCATGCATTATAAGTTTGGCGGATAAAATATCTCTTGTGGTTTCTGTTAACAAGCAGGAAGATTCCAGGCTTAAGCCAGAGCATAAAAGAAAATTGAAACTAAAGATTGGTTTTTGGATTTGAGTAACGTTTCTGATATCGTTCAGCTGTAGGAAAGTCAAAAGCTTTGACTGTATGCATTAGCTGGTATAGTAAAGTTCAGGATGTTAAAAAAAAAAAGGGTTAATTAGGTCAGTTAGGTGGGGCGTTACCCTGCTTGTTTCCGAATACCATGAGACTTGATTTCTTATTTTCAGTGTTATTTTATTTTAATATTTAAAAAAATTTTTAAATTCCGGTGTAGTTAACATATAGCGTTACACTTGTTTCAGGTGTACAGGATAGTGATTCAGCACTTCCATACATTACTCAGTGCTCACCGAGATAAGTGTACTATTAATCCCCTTCACGTATTTCACCCATCCCCCCACCCACCTCCCCTCCAGTCGGCGTTGTAAACCCTCAGTACCCTACAGACATACAGATTTTGGACAAAGTAAGAGAAGGCTGGGTGCATATTCAGTGTGTCAGATACGATCAGAGAATGGTAGGTAAATATGTAACCGAGCCTCCCTCCTCTACACCAGGGCTAAGATTGGGCCCCACGAAGAGCTTCCTGGCAGCGTGGAGAACCCAAGTCTTTTTCTGCCCGCACGTGTTCTGTTTCTCTGATCTAGCTGGCCTGGGAACCAGGAAGATTTTTGTTCGGACGTGGGTGCTCGGCCCTCTGAAGCTCCCTACTTCACTTGGAAGGAAGTGAGATTTTCGTATTTCTTAGGGTGACTTGCTTGAGCGAACAACTTAGAATTTCAGGTTCCAGCACACTCATTGTGAAAAAGCAAGGGAAGCCTTGAGTGTTGACGTTGACTGAGGTCAGAAGGAAGTGAAAGGCGAAGGTGCCCCCCTGCTGTTTCTGGCTGTCCCGCTTCTGTCTGCCAAATCCTTACCCTTGACTTTGGACATCCAGGAAGGATTTCTCCCTCAGCCTTTTCCGTGTAGAATCTCTCAATGAACTCATGTTTCCTGCATCCCCAACCTTCTGGACGTTGGGCCCTGATCCCTGGGATGCTGACCTCCTTTACCTTCTACCGGAGGAATAGCCTCAAACTTGGTCAGTTGGCAGACCATCTGGAGGTCATGGTAATATATTAATATTTTTCAGATATTAATACCACTGATATCTATATATGTATATCCATCTAGATACGATTTAAGCATAACTGAGTTAACGGTTTAACAAAGTTCTATGGCAGAAAAGCTTGCTAATTGGGAAAATTCTGCCCTGTTTGTTTTAGCTGTTGTGGCTTTTCAAACTTCAAGGAAGCTGGCTATCGTTGAAGTGGCAAAACTTTGGAAAGGTACTAGAAACCATCGATCGAATGAACACTGGATTTCTGTCCTCAGCAAGAGCTGGGGCAGTGGAAGAGGGTTGGTTCTTATGCCAAGAGGGTTTTTCTGACAGTGCTGAAGACCCATTATCTCGGTCTGCCCTGACATACACACGGTGTCATCCTGACATCCACTGCCCTTCAGGGCGCCGAGGCGAGTGTCCACGGCGTTGTGAGGCCTGGCAGGTGCACGGGGCTGTCTCAGGGGGTTGTTATCCTGGAGCTGCCTGCCTGCACCTGAGTGAGCCCTCGCACTGGGTTTGCCCTCTGCGGGGCCGGGGCATTGCCTGCCGTAGCGCCTTGCCGTTTGGACTAGGGGACATTGGTCTTGGCTTGGAAAACAAAGCATCAAATATGCGGGAGATTGAGATGGGAGAGGGAGGGAGGAAAAGAGAGGGAGAAAGAAGAAAAGAAAAGGAGAAGGAACATACTCCTTGCGGTGGATTGAGCTGGAAGCTGAGGGTTGAGGATGGGGGGGCCATGGATCTGTGAAGGGAGTCGGATACTCCTCACCATTACCCTCCTCAGCTCCTGCTCTATCAAGCGGGAGAAGGATGCGTTGTGATCGCAGAGAAGTTACTTATTTACCCACAAGGCACGTTCCCTTGCTGTTTTCATCTTACCGCTGAGAAGACTGGGGCACGGAGGGGTGAAGACACTTGCAGCAGTTCTAACGCCCTTGGGGCTTCGCCGTTCTCTATGAAGTCCGCGTTGACTTTCCTGTCAACGTTATGGCCCACCTGAGCCGGGCAAGGGTGGTGACTCTGCTCCGTTCCTATTACTAAGTGACTTCAACCCTATTTCCATGTTTTCACATTATTACTCTAACTAAGGGATGGGCCCAGGCTTGTGAAATGCTATTTTCTGTGTGTTTCGTGTCTGCTCTGCTTCCCTCCTCTCCTAAATCAGGTAGATCTCTATTGATAACACTCAGAGATAATAATTATTTACCTGCTCTATGAATCTACAGAATCTATCAGGCACTAGCTATGTGACTTTGGCAAATACCTACCTGAATTTGTTTCCTCATCTGTAAAATGGAAATGATGACACTTATTTATTTATTTTGTTTAAATGATGACACTTACGTTTCAGGATGGTCCCAAGGGCGGAGAGGTTAAACCCTGTTTCCTAAAGTGCTTAGCATTCAGCATGGCATAGCGTAGGAACTCAACATATGTTCTGCTTATTTTTGCCCCCCTCTTCTCTGGGTCACCCCCACAGTCAGTGGCAGCAAGCTCAGAACCAGAGCCCTTTCTAACCCACCTGGCCACTTTTCATCGGAGCCTTTTGTTGCTACAGCCATTTGCAGACACCCTCTTAGTGTTTTACGGCAGTTTAATTTGCTTGCACGCATAGATCCTGCCTGGCTGACTTCGAGAAGCATTTTAATATCTAAACTCATGCTGGATGTGTCTGCTGCACCCCGAGAGGCCATACCTTCCTCCTCATTGTGGCAACAAGGCTACTGTGCACAACGTTCATACTTTTTTTTGTCACAAAGCTTTTATCTATCTATCTATCTATCTATCTAAGGAGAAAAGAAGTCTCAAAATGCTATTTCCCTAGGGAAAATCACCATAGTAGTTCTGGTCCTCTTGCTCCACCTGCCCCCTCCCCCCTTGGGTTCATTCCCTTCGCACTGCCTGTCTTCAGCTGAGGGTCAGCCTTGCATCTTGGACTCACTAGAAGGGATGGAGGGAGGGAGATGGGGAGCGTGGGCATGTTCGATAGGCTACAGCTGCCGTGGTCTTTCCCTTCTGACCGCCTTTCAAGAGGAATAACGTTCGAAACAGAGCATAGCTGCCCGTAAAACATGGATTTGCCTTCTCTTCTCCCCCTGCCCCCCGCCTCCTTCTACCCACTTGTGGATCTTCTCCAGTGCCTGCTGTTATCTGTCCACCCCTATACCACTCCTTGATCACAGCACCTCAAGTTATACTCGAGCAGCTTGTAGCCCTGAGACGGGCAGACATGAGGTGCTCTCCTCGTGCCCTCATTTGTCAAAGATCTGTTGGGGGAAAACATCCCCATCGGCGGCTACAGATAAGTTTTTCTTCCTCTTTGGGAGAAATCCAACACTTTGTTTAGCACTTCCCGGCCTTTCAGGGGCGTCTGTGACACTTAGAGTTGCTTTGGGTCTAGTATGCGATTGACGTCATCATTTTTAAGTGGGGGAAAATGATAAACAACGCGGAAGAACGCGTTTTCGTGTTTATCCATTGTCATTTCTATGTGTATATATTTACATAGCTGAGATCCTGGTCCTCATAATATTTTGAAATCTGCTGTTTTAACTTAAGCCCTTTTTCCATGTCTTCACATTATTACTTTTAGTAACAGTATCACTTTTGAGTAGTTAATATACTGTGATTTATTAATGATGTACCCAAGTGAACTATGATTTATGAAACGATTCCTTGAATTGTGGACATTTCACAGTGGTTACAATTTTTGGCCTTTGGAAGGGAAATACAGTAAACATCTGTGTGCATACAGTCTTTGGCTTCTGTTGGGTTATTCCCTGGGTGTCATTTCCCAGGAGGGAAATTGCTGGAGTTGAAGGCTGGAAACATCTTGACGACTCCAGTGAGGTAGGACATGTGGGGATATTTTAAAAATTAGTATTAGCATCTTATGCCAGAAAAATGTCAGAAGACGATAATACAGATGAACAATTAAAACGATAAGTCCCATCCTTAACTCCTCTAGACATACGGGAGTGACAGTATGGGTTTGGGTAGATGGGTGGCTGGCTGCCTTGGAAAGCTCTGGCTCTTCACTGCGGTGAGCATGTGTTTCGTTGTGGGGGATAATCTCTTTCTAGCTGTCTCTTGCTTCTGGAGGAAAGGGACACACAGTGTCTGTTCAACAGCCTCCTTTCAGGATCCTGCAGCTGCCTCACACTTGTCTTGAGCAAAGCCAAAATGGCTAGACCTCCACCGTACATCACCGGCTCCCTCTCCGTTCTGTGAAATGATCTAGTGTCCACAGATGAATGTGTACCTCTCACGTGCGTAACAGTGAGAATCTGGTTGGAATAGAAGAGGATTTTGAGGTGCTCTCTTGGGGGAATAGTTAGAAGGAGAAGGTACTGGACACCAGGAATGGTAGCTAATTACAGCTTCCTGAGCCCTTACAAATGCCTGATGCGGATTAGTGTATGGAGTCCTCAGAACATTCCTACTCGGTAGGTATATTGTTAGCCCCATTTTACAGAGCAGTAACTGAGGCCAAGAGCTTGAGTATATGGTCAAGGTCATATAGGACATGAAACTTTGTGTATTAGTTTCCTAGGGCTGCCAGAACAACGTGCCACCAACTTCGTGGCTTAAAACAACAGAAATCTGTTCCCTCCCAGTTCTGGGGGCTGGAAGCCTGAAATCAAGGTGTTGGCAGGACTGAAGGCTCTAGGGTAGAAACCTTCTTTGCCTCTTCCTAGCTTCTCGTGGCTCCTGGCAATCCTTGGTATTCCTTGGCTGGTAGCTGTGCCCCTCTGCTCTCTGTTTCCCTGTGCACAGGGCCTTCTCCCTGTGTGTGTCTCTGTGTCCCTTTCTCTCTTATAAGAACAGTGGTCTTTGGATTTAGGGTCCACCCCTGTCCAGTATGACCTCGTCTTGATTTAACTAATCACACCTGCAAAGACCGTATTTCCAAATAAGGTCCTGTTCCAAGGGGTTCTAAGTGGGCATGAATTCGGGAGGGGGGCACTAATCAATCCACTACACCATGATCTTAGCCAGGACCCCTTTCCGCTTTCTAGGACAGGGTGAAGAAAAGGGAAAGAACTCAAAAGCCCGGCATGCTCAAATTTTGCCCAGGTGGCCTTGAGAGAGACAAAGGATGGGCGACAATCCCTTTGTGGCCAACGGGAGCAAAGGCTTATGTGAGAGATGGGGTGCCCAGCACAGGCCAACTGCATTAGAGCAAAATTGTCCTACACGGAGCCCAACAGCTTTCTCTACTTGAAGGGAGAGACTCAGGTTGGGGTTAACGCCTCGCCATGGTTGAGTAGCTTGCATGAAGGTTACCTGGCATATGTCCCTTCTCAAGCAGCCGCGTTATTCCCTGTCGCCGAAGCTACAGGGGAGCCCCAGAGGCAGACATCCATGTCTCCAAGTCGTAAAATCAGACTTGGAACACCAGCCGCAGGGAAGAAAGTATTTTGGCATATTATCTGCATCACTGCAAAATAAATTTATAAGCATTCCAGGGAAACTGCAGGGGAGAGTATAGAAATTCTCCAGCACGCAGGGAAGTGTAAATGAAAATTAACTGTACGATACCCATAATTACTTATTCGAGGTGTAGAAAGTAATTAATATGGTCTATACTGCCAGGGCTGTCTCTCTTGCTTTATTTAAAGGAACGTAAAGTGTCATTTATAAGGGCTTTCCTAGGTTAACTGCCAATTTCAATTCCTTGAACTCTATTTTTCCAAAGGGTCTTATGTTTCTCAACAATAAAATTCGTCCACTGCTGTCGGGTTTTCGGGAACAGAATTTGGGCTGGGGGCTGGTTCTCCCTTACCCCAGACACTCTGACTCCCCACCTCCGACCAGCCCAAAGGTGCCCGTTCTTGTTAATTCTGTTACTGTAGCGTTTTCATGTCGTTCAAGGTGACGGCTGTGTACAAAAGAAGCTTCTAGAAAAACTAAGGCTTCAAAACTAAAGCTACAAGTCCAGGATTCTAGCCTCTATGAATCTGACTCTTGCCAGAAGTCTAGTAAATGTTCATGACTACATTCAGGGTAGCCTTTGATTAATATTTGATCCTTTAACAAACTTAACCTGCTTTTAACATTTTCAATTGCATTTAAAATTTAATATATTTAATGTCCTTTTCGAGTACTTCAATTGCCTGATTAACAAACGAGTACTTGAACATAATACAAATCTTATACCCAAGCTTAGAAATATGGTGACTAGTAAGTTTTTAGTGATAGTATATGTGAACAAGAGTTCAACTTAAAATCTCAAGTCAAGGGGCGCCTGGGTGGCACAGCGGTTAAGCGTCTGCCTTCGGCTCAGGGCGTGATCCCGGCGTTCTGGGATCGAGCCCCACATCAGGCTCTTCCTATATGAGCCTGCTTCTTCCTCTCCCACTCCCCCTGCTTGTGTTCCCTCTCTCGCTGGCTGTCTCTATCTCTGTCGAATAAATAAATAAAATCTTAAAAAAAAAAATCTCAAGTCAAATAAATCGTTCAATTAAATCGTCCATGTTGGGATTGTGAGGTAGACCTCCTACTCACGTAGGTCAAAATCTTGACAATATTAATCTTATGGGTTCTCTTCTTAAACGTTTCTGTACTTATTTTTTTAAAAACCTTATTGAGATACAATTTACATATAAAATTCGCCTATTTTGAGTGTCGAATTTAGTGAATTTTAGTATGTTTACGGAGTTATACAACCATCCCCACAATCTAAGTTTAGCACATTTCCATCACCCTAAAAAGAACCTTTGTGTCTGTTTACCGTCACTCACCATCCTGCCCTTAGGTAACAAGTAGTAGAAAATCAACTTTCTGTGTCTATGTATTGGCCTGTTTTGGACATTTTCTGTATTTAATTTGCACTCATGCTGGGTTTTTAAGGAAACTGTTTTGCTATCTCAATTTTGGGATCATCTTCTCCAGTAATTTTTTGGCTTACTGCCTCAGTGGCCTAGAATTTCTTCATGAGGGAGAGCTGAGCAACCCAGTCTGTGTGTGTGTGTATGTGGGAGGGGGTGCTTGTAACCCAAGACCCAGACTGAAGTCCCTGCAGAAGACCAAACCCCGGCAGGTGGCTTCATGCCACTCTGATTCCTCACCTGTCGCCCAGCTCACTGGTGCGAGACCCGGTTGAAGTGTGAGCTGCCGGCAGACTCCCGTGGCGGGGGCTGGCTCCGGGGCCACAGTTCTGACCTTGTGCCCATCAGCCAGGCTCCTGTGCCCAGCTGCTGTTCCTCAGAGCGCCTGCTCGGAGGCCACCAGCCAGCCCGCTCACCCAGAAGCCTCTGGGCCCCCTCAGGTTCACGCTGCACGTGCGAGCAAGATGGCTTAGGTACACCCGTGTTCACAGCAGCATGATTCCCGGTAGCCAAAAGGTGGAAACAACCCACATGCCCATCGACAGATGACTGGATATGTAAGATATGGTATATGCACACGATGAAATATTATCCACCCTTAAAAAGGAGATTCTAACTTATACTAGAATATGGATGAACCTTGAAGACATTCTTCTAAGTGAAACAAGCCAGGCATCAAATACTGTATGATTCCACTAATGTGAAGTACCTAGAATAGTTAAATTCAGGGACAGAAAGTAGAATAGGGGTTGCCAGGGGCTGGAAGGGAGAGGGGAATGGTACAGAGTTTCTGTTTGGGATGAGAAAGTTCTGGAGACGGTTGGTGGTGATGGTTACGTAGCAGCATGAATGTGCTTAATGCTCCTGAACCGTACGCCTAAAAATGGTTAAACTGGTACATTTTCTGTTCTGTATATTTGACCACAATTTTCTTTAAGAATCAGCAAAACCCCATTGTGTGGTTCTCCACCTCTAAGATCGTATTCAAAGGCTCCATCTTGACTACAGAATCAAAGGCATGTTTTCCCAGTCTGGCCTGAAGTTCTTTTTGGAGTGAGTTAGGTACAAACCAGTGAAGATGCCTCAGCCTAGCCAACACCCCCTTCACAGCGAGGCTCCCCCATCCTGGTAAGGACATTCCCTGTGACACCTTCCGCCCCGGCCCCTGAACTCACTGGCCATAGCTGGACCGAGCTTCCCCCTCCTCTTCCCCAGAGTCCCCTGCAGGTGGACTGTCCGCGTACCCTGTGGGCTGTGTCTCCTGTCTGGCAGGTCCAGCATCCCCAAACCCTTCTGAGACATGAATCCCGTGGGGTGCTCATTCACATCCTTGCTTCCCAGCCCCCTCTCTAGGAGACCCTGACTCAGAGGGGCTGTGGCTATGTGTCTTTTTTTGCAAGGACCTCAGAAGATCTTATCGGGCAGGTTTTGAAGCCATTGGAGGAGGATAACTGTGTTTCCGAAATGGTCTAGTTTCTTATCTTTTGGGAAAAGAGCTCCAATTCATGCATTCATTTGTTCATTCATTCATTCATTCACTCAAGTGCTGGATTTAGGCACTCTTTTAGGGACTGAGGAGATTGTGGTGGAGACAATCCAAGTCCCTCCTCTCACGGAGCTTAGAATCTTATGGCAGCAATGGGCAGTGGCCAATACAGCATTTAAAATAAAAAGTCAAAAGACAACAGTTGCCTTGAAGAAGAATAAAAAACAAAGCAGAGGGGAGACAGTGAGAAAGAGAAGGCAGGCTGTGTTCGCTAGTATGTTGGCTAGGGGCGATAATGTGAGCAAGGCGGAGGCAAGAGTATCACAGGTGTTGAAACAACGAGCACCCGGGCCTAATGAGTTGGGACAAGTACTTTAAAAAAAGAGAAAAAGAAAAAAAAGAAGAGAATAGAAAATATCAGTTCATCGCACCTAAACTGGGTGTGAAAGGACAGGAGACAGGAGATCTCTAGCTTTGTGACCTTGAATGAGTCGCTTATGCTCCTGGATGGCCATTTCTCCACCTGTAAAATGGGGCCAGGGGTGCGGTGGGTTCCACTGGATTGGGGTTTCTTAACCTTTCAGTGCCTGGCACCTCCTCTCCCTTCACCTCTCCACGCTTTCTCGGCGCAGACTGCCTACACGATTGTCCAGGAAGGTCATTTTTGAGCTTTGCATCCTGCTATTTGTCCTGCTCGCGGAACCATTCTGAGGGTACTTTTCTCCGATCATAAATACCCATTCCGTTTGCTTGTGTGAAAGCCATTGGCCCAGATGGCCTCCAAAGGCCCCTCTTGTCCTAGACGTGCCTGATTCTGCACTAACCTGTCAGACTGACAGCTGGTTTGCACTTGGGCAGGGACCTCGTGCTTTTTTGGAAGTGGGCACAAGCCTCTGCTCTGGGGACATTTTCGCGGATGGGCCAGATTCATCTAAAAGAGGGGGTGCATTGATGGCAGAGGCCACTGGTTTGGGTAAATATGTTTGATGGCTCAGTTCTTCCTCTGGCAGGTCAGTGTTGTAGTGTATGTGGTATATTCTTCGAAACTGAGTGTGACAGTCTCTCCGTGGAAGGTTTCTATGACAGTAAATCTCCTGGCTCTCAGATGAAGCTGTGACTTTTCCTTTCCAGAGTTATGTCAAGTGCTTTCACCTAATTCTTGGATTTATACCCTTGACCTTCATCTGCCAAAAGTTTAATTCACTTTAGTTCTGCCACCACCTCCACGGGCCGGGCGGCGGGAGCTTCGTGGAGCTTACTAGTAGGGAAAGGACACTGACCTGGGAATTAGCTGGCATGAGGGTTCCGATTATTTCCAAATCAAATAAAACCCACATTCCTCAGTGTTCCTTAGTGTTGCTGGTAGGGTCTTCAATAAGGAAAAGCACATCTGGAAATGATATCGATGAGCTCTGGGTTGTTGTAGGGACTGAGAAGGAGGGAATAGAAAGTTGAAAAACTTAGGTTTGATAGTAATATTAATGATAGTTTAGGTTGAACCTCAGCACCCTGGGCCTCCCACCCTCCTGAAAAGTTGCCTGCAAATACAAGTGTGCTGAATGTTTTATAAAGCTCCCAAAGCCTGGGTAGTTGGAGGGCACTGGGTCAATACTCAGGACTGTCCTATTGCCTGGCCTCTCCCAGTTCCAACTTCAGTAAGCTACGTGACAAGTCTCATTTCAGAGGAGTGGGGAGAGCGTGCCGGGTTTGCAGCCGCAGAAATGTGGCCTGGAATCCCAGCTCTGCTGCTCACTAGCTGTGTGATCGGGTAAATTCTTCAACCTCTCTGAACCTCAGTTTCCTTGTCTTTAAAATGGACGTAATGCCACCTGTTTCCGGGGCGGTGGTGAGGCGTGAAGGAGAAACATAATAAAAGCTAACGTTTATTGACTGTAGAATTCGTTTAGGGCACATCTCAGTTCCACAAGAGCGGATCATGTTAATTTTGCCTTATGTTTTTGTTTGTTTTCATTCCTTTTACTAGGAAAGCCAGGTAAGTAACTTTGAGGATGTTCTGTTAGCTAACCACCTTTGAACTTCTGATAACTCTCTAACAGAGAAAACGTCTTTGGTTAAACCCTCCCGTCACTTGACCTGTTGTTTTATCTCATTCACTTGACACAAACGTGCTGACTACCTATTACGCACGAAGCACTTAGTTGGGCAGAGGGCAGGGGGAGGGGGCCGCTAAGAGAGCTGTGGGGCTGCGCCGCCAGGCACTCAGAGGTGGAAGGATGACTGACCCAGGACAGGGCAGGCTTGGTCCTTCTTTCCCAGCCCTGCTGTGGGGACTTTGGCTATCCTGTCCCCTCACTGGGCCATGTTTTCTCCTCTGAAAATGAGCGGGAGTGATCAGATGGGAGCTAAGAACCCCTCAGGCTCCAAACACGAGTTTGGATTCTTAATTCTTTGACAGGAGCAAACAGAGAATGCAACAACCTGAACCCATCTGGGCACGCAGATGTGCCGAACACACACGGGTTCAAAGAGCCTCAGGTTCCTTGAGATAAAACTCAATCTCACAGAGATACAGAACACTTTTTTTTTTTTTTAGTTAACATATAGTGTAGTATGAGTTTCAGGGGTAAAACTTAGTGATCCATCAGTTGCATATAACACCCAGTGCTCACCACAAGTGCCCTCCTTAATGCCCATCACCCATTTCCCCCATCCCCACACCCACCTCCCCTCCTGACTCCCTCAGTTTGTTCCCAATAGCTAAGAGTCACTCATGGTTTGCCTCCCTCTCTGTTTTTATCTTATTTTTTCCTCCCTTCCCCTAAGTTCACCAGTTTTGTTTCTTAAATTCCACATGAGTGAAATCATGTGGTGTTTGTCTTTCTCTGACTTATTTCACTTAGCATAATACCCTCTAGTTCCTCCACAGCCTTGCAAATGGCAGGATTGTGTTCTTTTTTGATGGCTGAGTAGTATTCCATCGTATATCTACATACCACGTCTTTATCCATTCATGGACATCTGGGCTCTTTCCATAGTTTGGCTATTGTGGACATTGCTGCTAGAAACATTGGGGTGCAGGTGCCCCTTAGAATCACTATGTTTGCATCTTTGGGTAAATACCTAGTAGTGCAATTGCTGGGTCGTAGGGTAGCTCTATTTTTAACTTTTTGAGGACCTTCATGCTGTTTTCCAGAGTGGCTGTACCAGGAGAAAATTTTAATGTATTAGCTACAGACATGGTGTTTGTGAGGACTTACGTACCCCTGTTTCCCTCCCCATTTTATGGGAGCTGCGTGGGATTGGGCCAATTCTAAGCCAACTCGTGATGTCCGAGAACCCTGGGAGCTTCAGCACCCTATCTACCCAGCCCCCCCCCCCATCTTTGTTTTCTTCTCTCTCCCTCCTCTAGTCCTGAATATTTCTTCCGGAAACCTGGGCAGAAAAACTAATACATTCTGATGTTAGTGAGTGACTCAAAGGGGTTTCTTCCTTCATGTCCACAGGAGATGCTGAACCCTAAAGGACAGGAGGGCTCCCTGAAAGCCAGGCCCATGGGCGATTCTGGTAAAGGGCTGGGTTCTTTCCACTCTGAGTCCCCTCCGTGGAATTTCAGATAATTACTGAGACAGAGGGTTTTGTTCCAGTAACTTCCCCCCAGCCACCCAAGCTAGAGACTACCAGTTCTGCTTCCATGTAAGATTTTTTTGGGGTGGGAGGGGTCCCATTTTTGTATTATTATGATTATTATTAATTTTTCTTTGTTGATGGCAGTTTTTTGTTCGAAAAACCTCTTTTCAACCAGGATGCCAGCCTTTGATCGTGGATTATAAACTGGGCAGAAATCGAGGAGAAGTCTGTCTCACAGCCAAGTTCTGCTTTTTCTTTCCCAGTCTTTCCTGGGCCCACGCTCTTCTCTCCTGCTTTTCTGTTACTGGGTAGCTGCCACTGGGTGCTCTGTCTACACCTCCTGCCCCTTCCCCCGAATGCCCCACCCCCAGCCTTTCTCCAGGGCTTACTGAATCTGTGGTTCTCCAGGGAGCCTTCCTGCTGCCCTGTGCTTAGACATTGGAAACTTAGAGGTCACCTGGTTTTATCTCTGCACCCCCAAGGAGAAATCTGAGGCCCTGGGGCGGGGGGACTGATTCAAAGCGAGGCTCTTTGGTGACAAAGCGAGGCGTAGGATCCAGGCCTGTGACTATTCACATGGACAGTCTTGGATGCTATGTACCAGGCTATTTTACATTTTCATTTAATTCCCAAAGCCATCCTCAGAGGTAGGCGTTGTTATGTGCTTTATAGTTGCATTTCAGAGATGAAGAAGTTGACCAAAGGTCCAAGGCTGGATAATAGTCAAACCAGGATTTGAATCCAAAGGGTGCTTCTTGGTGCTTGGGACTTTTCTGGATTTAGCATGGAAAAAGTCCGGAGTTCTCTGTGTCAGGCATCAGGAATCTCTTCTGTCCCAGGCAAGCCAGGATGGTCGGAACTACAGGGCAAGCTCCACGGGAGAGGGGAGAGCTGTGACGTCGTGGCCTTTCAGGGCAGGCTGTGCGTCCTGCAGTTGCAAAGCAGCTGGCCTGTCTTTCCAGGAATAGCTCTGTCTGAGGGAGCTGGGTATCGCTCTCACTTCTCCTGACCTGTTGATGTTGACCTAGACACGGTCCCATTCCAGCATCCTTGAGACAGGTGCGCTGGACACGACTGCACCAGGACACAGCATGAATCGGGGCCTTTGGAGAAGACATCTCCGCAATTGCATTGTTGCTCTGCCCCGTGGAGTGTGGTGTAGATGAGAGATCATGCCCAGGCTGTCAGCAAACTCAGGTTTGGAAAGCGTCTGAAGTCGGTGGAGTATTCGAACAGTTTTGCGGGCCGGAGAGATTAAGTGAGCAGTGCCTCACCTTGGATGTCGAGGGAAGTGAGAGCACAGGTTCTGTGACAGGCATCGTTGGCCGCCTTCAGGGACAGCATGAGCAAGTGGTGAAGACCACCCTTTCTGGAAGCAGGCCTGGGTTTGAATTTGCCGTGTGTCCTGCCATCTGCTGGCTGTGTGATCTTACGCCAGTTACTTAACCTTTCTGGGATTCAGTCAGCTCAACTGTAAAATGGTAATAAATGATACTGTTATCATGCATTATCTCTGACTTACAGGGTTTTTAGGAGAAGCAGATGAAGCAGTGTGAGAAAAAGGCTTATCCTGTGTCAGGCATCAGGCACATGACAAAATCTCACTAAATCGTAGTTGCCATGATTCTTATTATTAATTCTTGCTGTACTTTGTAAGACCTGAGTTGCAGCCCTGGCTCTGCAGCTGGATACCCCGGGGGAGCTTAGGCAAGTGCTTAAACTCTGAGTTTCTTCGTAAGCTGATGGAGCTGGACTGTAATCGCTGAGCATCCCAAATGTCTGTCGTTTTCTAAAATGCATCAAAGGCGAGTTCCCACCCAGGGCCGCACGGCCTTCCAGTTTTACATCATCAGACCTGAATTGGCCATCCAGCAGCTCCCTTGGAGCCCAGAAGCACAGGCGAGGTCACAGGGAGCCACTCAGAGGGTGAGGTGGGCCCCACTCCCTTGTTGGGAGCCCACTTTGTGTCACCTGCTGTCCGTTTACTGTGAGTGGAGGGTCCGCTTAAGGACCATGTGCTCTTTGTCGTCATAAAACAAACACAGGGGCTTGATTCTGGTCTTAGCTTCATTCATGTATCTTGGAATATGCAGAAATGTTCCTGGGTCCAAGAAATTGTGCTGTAAATTGAGCCAATTAGATTCTTACCAAATGGTCTTGAGTTTTGTTGATTGGAGTTTAGAAAGGGGGAAAAAAAAACCCCAAGTGTGGCAGCTAAATACAACTCGTGGTGAGGCGGGTGGACGGCAGAAGGCCACCGTTCAATGTCCTTAGGGAGTCCTTTCTTAGGGCTTTTGATCACTAGACCTTTTATTTTCAAAGGAAAAAAAAAAAAGGACAGCTGTTGGGTGCTCCTGGCAGTTTCTTCCTTATATTGTAGAAAACAGCCTGTCCAACGCTTGTGAAGGAAGCCTTAAACCCTGGCTCACTCACAGGCTTTTTTGAGTACCTACTGTGTGCCAAGCACCAGGGGAAAATGTGAATAAGATGGGGAGGGTCTATAGTCTATACCCCCATGCCCATGCCTGGCATACGGTAGGTGCTTGAGAAAAGTTTGTTGAATGAACAGAATGCTATAACTGTTATTTATTAACCTTGCTGTCTCATCACATCACTTCAATGACTCCTGTGACACTGGCTTACATTTTAGACCTTCTGTCCTAGAAATGGCCAGACAGCCCAGTCTTGGGCCAAACTAGAAAGATGTATGGTAGACTTGGCACCTGACCATTGGTCCAGCATGGCAGCTGAGAGCATGGGCTGCCTGTGTTGGAGTCCACGCTTCACTTCTTAGTCATGAGACCTGGGCATGTTACCTACCCCTGTTGTGCCTCGATATTCCTATCCATAAAGTGAGGATGCTCGTGGTACCCACCCCATACGGCTGCTGTGCAGATGAAATGTGGGAGCTGCTGGGCACACCATGAGCACTCGCCAAACTGTACCCACGACCATCCGTGTGTGTCACTCACTCAACCTTCTCTGATGCCACTTTTCCTAAGACGCACATGCGACCAACGTACTTAATACTTTCCGCATAATTGCCAACCCTTCCGTTGTCTCCAGGCACGCGGTAGGCTCTCACTGTCCTCGTGTGGATGTGAAGAGCCTAGCAGTCAGGTTTGAGTCTTCATGTGGTTCCTTTGCACTCCCGTGGTCTTGACCTTGGTCAGGTTCCTGAAGTTAAGGGAGGCGCAGACCTATAAAATGCAGGTCCTTCATTCACCGTGGGAAGGATTATACTTAACCAAGTGCCCGGCACACAATGAGGGCTCGATAAATAGTAAGATTGTTGTCATTCTCATAAACAGCACACAAGGCCCCTTTGGCTTTTGTGGCCTGGGGTGCCAAAGCTGCTTCACGTGGCGCCCAACGGAGCGCGCATGGCCGGGGCTGGGGAGGCACGGAGGGCGGGCGGCCTTGGGAAAGGGCCCATGTTGCAGGCCCCACACGGTCAAAGCATTTTAAAGGCCTTGTATTAGAAAAATAAACCAATTAAATAATACTGCCCCCCATAAAAGCTGACTTTTAATGGACTCCATGGTAGGGTTTTCACCGTGGCGGTCCTGCAGCCACCGTCTCCGTGAGCCTGTCTGCCGCCATGGGGAGAGTTTAATCTTGCACGGCGTGAGCATAATTTTACAAGTTTTATGGCTGTTTTTTCTCCTCCGAAGTGTTGCTATGTCATTGTGCACCGAGGGCAACTTGCGTGCATGTAACAGTTTACCTCGTTTTTGGTGGAAATGAAAAATGAAGCAATAAATTAAAGAAAAACACAACGTGGATTTTTTCCCCTTCTTCTCGAGGCAGCCATGGGGGAACAAAGAGGCAGTGTTTGCCCCGCACAGCCTAATCAAATTCTAACGGCTTTTATGGGTGGACATTTGCCCGCAGATCGCCTCCCCGGGGAGGGCCGTGGGGCACGCCGTGTGTGTTTGGGGCTTGTCCCGCTGACCCCAGGAATCCCGGGGACCATTCCCTAGGGCCGGGATCAGCAAACGACAGCCTGAGGGAGGGATCCAGCCCAGCGCCTGTTTCTGTGACACGGTTGGAAAAAACATCAGAAGATTTCCTGACATGTGAGAAGGACACGAAATTCACCATCTGTGGCCATGAATGAGGCGGCGTTGGCACGGCCACGCCCCTTTGGCTGTGGCCTGTTCGTGGCCGCTGACCAGCGGCCCCAGAGACCGAGGGCCCAGGGCCCAAGCGCTGCCTGCCCTTCGGAGAAAAAGTGCAAGGACCCTCAGACAAAGGAGAAGGGGCGAGAAAATGCAGCGTCCGCTTTCCTGGAAGCGATGATTTACTCGCAGGGTTTGCACGTGGCTCGAAGGGTCAAGTCAAAGGAGAACTGCCTGAGAAAGGGTCGATTCACCTGGGGAACTTCCAGAAGGAATTGACTACTGGCAGAGATGGCTTTCATCACATTTCTGACCTCAGGCTGGCTTCTGAGCGGAGCAAGGGGCCTGGCTGTGTCCCCCTCCGGCCAGCCCTCCCCGCCTTCTGTGTCTTTCTGGTCAGAGAGCCTTTGAGGTCGGCTGACTCCCATCAGCTCGCTGGATGGCTCAAGAGTAGAGAGGTTCTCACCGTCTCTCCCCAGGGTAAGCCGGTTTTCATCAGGAATCGTTCTGGGCAAATCCAGTGTACGTTTTGATTCCCTTCAGAAATTTGTAAGAAACGCGTTTTGGCCAGCACCCCGGTTTAAGTGTTCTGCTGATAGTAGTAAGTCATCGAATCCTCACAGCCAACGCAGGGGCTTAGATCCTCATCCCTGTTTCCCAGCTGAAGAAACACAGGCACAGCGAGGTTAGGTGCCTTGCCAAAGGTCACACAGCTGGAATGTGGTAGAGCCAGAATGCAAACCCCAGCTGTCTGCTCCAGGGAACATCGTGGGTCCGCTCTGTTGCCGCTATGCAAGGGCGAATTCTTTAGGCTTGTGGACGATCTCCTTTCCTTGTCCTGCCCGTGCCCCACCATGTCATTCCACAAGAAAATCGCCTCCTGGGGCGCCTGGGTGGCTCAGCTGTTAAGCGTCTGCCTTTGGCTCCGGTCATGATCCCAGGGTCTTAGGATCGAGTCCCGCGTCGGCTCCTTGCTCGGCAGGAAGCCTGCTTCTCCCTCTCTCACTCTCCTTGCTTGTGTTCTCTCTCTCTCTGTCAAATAAATAAATAAAATCTTTAAAAAAGAAAAGAAAATCGCCTCCCGTGGGAGAAGAAGACGTTTGTTCACTCATTTATTCGTTCCTCCCTCCTCCATGCCGCCCTCCCTTCAACAAATAATTATCAACAGGTGACTGTGTGCTAGGCTCTGGGAGGGACTGCCCAGAAGGAGGGTGTTTTGTGAACAAGAAGAATGAAAAAAGAAAGACTCCTGCACTTAAAAATAGTTCTTAGGGGGAGTGCCTGGCTGGCTCAGTTTCAGTTGGTGGAGGGTGTGACGCTTGATCTTGGAGTTGTGAGTTCGAACCCCATGTTGGGTGTAGAGATTGCTTAAAAAAACAACTATTGGCTTTTGAGGAGTTCCTTTAATTCTCCCTCTTTTATGTTTTTTAAATAAAACCCTGAGATCAAGAGTCAGATGCTTAACCGACTGAGCCACCCAGGTGCCCCCTCCCCCTCTTACTTGTAAGTGCTACCTCTGTTTACAACCATAAACCCTTGTCCTTTCTGCCTCAACCTGATATTTTCATTAAAAATAATAATTTACAGGAGGCTTTGGGGTGACTGGGTGTCTGACTTAGCCAGAGGGAAGAGCCCTCCAGCGGGTCTGGGGTTGGGGGGGCGGGGAGGTCCTGCCCGGTTCTCACGAGGCCAGAACCAGGTGATGGGGCGGGGCTGAGCAGGAATAAGAGGTTATAATTGATCATTGTGGGAGGAGGCTGGGGAGTTTGAAATATATCACCGAGCCGGGTGCTGGTAGAACTCACTTTCTTGGAACACCCTTGATGCTGTCTCTTGTAAGTATCTTCATTTGGGTGAGTTTTAGATGCCTCATTTTCTTAAAAACTTGCTGGGAAGAATGTTTAAGATGACTTATGTCCTTCTGAGTGTGGAGATGCCTGAATGCTGAGGAAGATACGCCATTGGATAAAGGCACAGCAGCTTTGCTAGAAGCTAGTTTTCTCTCTCTTCCTTTCCTACCTGTTTCTTCTTCCCCCACCTACCTCCGTGCCTTTTTCTTTGTCAGACAACAAGCCCTTGTTGCTCCTTTCTGATGAGCCTTCACTTTCTTTCCTCAGTCATGCGGAGGAACCCCTTCGGTGTGGACATCTGCTGCCGGAAGGGGTCTCGAAGCCCCCTGCAGGAACTCTACAACCCAACCCAGGTAAGCCCTGGAAACTTTTTGCTCTCTCGACTTGGTCTCCATGCATCAGTTTTTGCGGGGAGGGGAGAATGAAAAACTCCAAAATCTGGTTCTTTGGGGATTTGAAACTTCCTTGCACTGCCTGGCATTTTACCTTCAGTGGTTGTTTTCTTGGTCACCCTTTCTCTGTATAATGGCTCCGAAATTCTAGCAGGCAGCATTTAGAATTCGAGAAATGCTTTGGTGCAGCTGGACTAAGCTTTCCGACCTTCTCAGGTTTCAGAGCCACATAGTCCCAGGTGCCAGCAGTGGGGCTCTGAAATGATAGAGCCGGCTGGGCAGCGTCCCCTCAGCACCCCCGAAGAAGGTTCCCATGTGGATGAGCCTACAACCCTGCCCCCACGTTGGTTCATTGACGTCCAAGATGCCTCAAGAATTCCATCTCACTGTAGCCGGTTACCAAGACTCAATTCTGTGTGTGGGGGCGCTTTTTGTTAAGTGACTGTCATGGTAAATTGAGCTCGATTACGAAGAGTTTCTCTTGGAGCGAAATAAGCTCCAACCAAGGAAATGTGTCCCTGTGGAAAGCTAGGAGCCAAGGGAGGAGGCCTGGTCACCATGACGATGGCCTCGGTGGTGTGTGTGGGCCTTGATGTGGAGACTCTAAGGCTGGTTCTCCTGCGGGAACATTAATTAGCACTTGATGCCAGGAACTGGAAAGTGAGCAACGAGTGGCCCATTGTCTGACCTTTGGTTGCCGTTGAGAAAAGAAAAACGTATTGCTTTGGCCTTAGTTGCTGAGCTTTATTTTGTATCAGATTCTTAATTTAGTATTTCTGTGGACTGTGGTCCTTGGTAGAGGAAGATGATGCATGGTCCTCAAAGATGCTGCGTCCCCTGAACTCTCGCAAAGGGAACTTTCTGATCCCACAGGTCTGTCTCCCACCTGCACTCCCTTCTGGAAAAATGGACTCCTGCGTTTGTGCATCATGGGTGGCCCAACCAGGTGAATTTACTCTCTTGTTAGCCCGGCTGCTTCGGAGTTCTAGTGTGAGGAGGCCTGATTAGCCAGGTAATTGCAAACTCACATTGCCTGAGGCTTCCTTATTGTGTTCTCTGGTGACTCAGCAGGGAATGTGATATTTGGGTTTTGTTTGGCGCCCAAATAATCTGATTATTATAGGCAAGTCTCCTAGCATGTTCGCATACCTGTCCTTAGGAAGAGGCAGAACTGGCCTCGACAAAGGATAGGATTTCTGGTAAGCCATGTTGAGAACAGTACGGGCTACTGAGATGCAAACCATTCCTGTCTTTTTGTTGACATGCTCTTTCTCAGGTCATTTTCCCTTTCAAAATACAGCTGCTAAAGCACTACTGTTTTCCTGGAGAAATTCTGTGGCCAGCATATGGTGTTCTGGGAGGACTCATTTCTGAAGTAGACACCCCCTCTGGACAGGAAGTCCACGGAGAGTGTCTGTGCCGTTTACTGTCATATCGCCAACACCTAACACGGCCTGGTCTATAGATGGTGCCCCCAAGTATCTGTGATTGAAAGAAAGAAAGTCTGGGTTCACATCCCTACCTCACCTCCAACTGGTTGTGCAACTTGAATACGTGATGAGTCCATGTGTCTGGAATGTTGGGAGGATAAAATAACTCTGATGTGTCAGGGACTATGTAAACATTTGTCATTAGCATGGTCATGAGGGTGGTTTCCATATTGGAAGCCTTGACTTCAGAGTCAGACATGGGTTCAAAGCCTGGTTTCTTCATTTCCTGGCTACGTGAGTGTGGGCAAGATATTTAAGCCACCGAGACGGCCTTCCCTCACTTGTAACACGGTGCTAACCATACCTGCCTTGTAGCTTGCAGGAGAAGATGTACTTTGCTCAGTGCCTTCAATGGAGTTTGTTCGGATTCATTCACTCGTTCATTCATTTTTTTCACTATCACTAGTGCCAGGCTCTGGACACCAGAGAGTGAGCTGGGCATGTGTGGTTAGCCTTCCATGTCTCATTCCTCTTGTAATCCCAGGGCTGTCGTGAGCGAGTGGACTGGAATCGGAGACCCAGCTTGGTGCATTTGTAAACCCACCAAAGGAGAGACAACCTACATGGGTAGAGGTCATCTCTTCCTTCTGGTGCTGTTTCGTTTTCTGGGTGAGAAGCTCCTTTAGCAGCCGCCTAGGACCTGGGAGGGAGGATGGGGCTGGAGAGGCAGCTCTGGGAGCCATTCGTGAGGGCGTAGGTGGGTGAGTCACCTTCAACGAGAATGTTGTGGGCAAGCTGTCTGTCCCCCTTCTCTGGCAACCAGGAAAATGTCCCCACAGGAAGATCTCCCCGTTTCCTCGGGATGTTGCCCGGGATGTTTTTTCTTAGGCTGGTTTCCTTTACAAGCGGCAATTATGTTCCATTCCCACGCAAATACAGTCAGTGGTGCTTCTCGGAGACACTGTCTTGCTGACCACTTGGGCTGCCGTGGGCTGGGCGTTAAGAGGAGAGAAGCAAGCAAGCGCCTGGTTGAGTTCGGTTCAGTTTTGTGTCCACGAGACACGTACAAGCTCCGCGCCCGACCGGGCATGGTTGTGGTTTGTTGTGTTTCCCTACCAGCCAAGCTGCTGAAGCCGCTGAGCCTGGACTGATGTTATCACCGAGGCAAATGACAAACCCTGTAAATTGCTAGAAACCAAACTGCTCCTAGAGCTGCCATTTCCCCATCTTATGCTGACTGGTTATTTGGGTTTGATACATGATGGTGAAAACAGGAACTGTTTATTGTAGATAAGAAACCAATGTTAGAGCAAGAAGGCACCATCTTAGTTAACCATGTACTGGTGCTGTAGACCAGACGTTATCTAGATGCTTCTAAACATCTCATAGAATGCTTATAATCCCCAAACGAGGTCTGCCACTCCCATTTCACGAATGGGAGAGCTGAGGCCAAGAGTTACCCAGCTTGCCTGGGGCTACAGAGCTAGTCAGAAGCAGAGTAAAGATTCAAACCCAGGACAGACTATAAATCCATTTATCTCTATGCTACACTCACTGTCACCAGCAAAGTTCTCTTGGCACGAATTACCCCGTCTCCCCTCCGAAACAACAGAATCACACCCAGATTTTTATTGGATAAAGGCTTAAACACTCCCTTGCGGGAAATCGGCTATCATCTGATTTTTGTGTCCAAGGTTTTCTTATTTCAGTGCCTCACAAACCCCTCACCACTAAAACAACAACTGGTTAAAAAAAGTTTATGGTTGATATTCTTAGAAAAACTGTGCTCTGATGTCTTATAATTTTCCCAGTTCTCTGCTGTCTCCCTGGCCCCAAAATAAAATGTAATTGCTGATCAGATCAGCTGGTGTCAAGTCACCGAAAGTTCAGGAGTTGCCAACTGCATATTTGTGGGCCGAGCGCATCTGCGGGCCGCCCTGGTGCGGCTCAGACTCGCAGGGCAGAGCTCCGTCGTCAGCCATTAATAGGGCATAATTGCCCCCCAAATGCCAGCGGGAGCAAGACAGCTTGTCCTTCTGCCTCGCCCACCTCCTGGTCCTCTCGTGGGTTCCTGAAATCTTCACAGCATCACTCATGTGGTTCAGCCCTGCCCTGCCTGGTGCTTTCTTTAGCATTGCTCCTTGCTCTGTGATTACTGCGTTCCCGGAAGACAGATGCACAGCCCAGGGGCTGACCAGGAATTCATAAACACAGTCTAGAAGCCTCGCAGGAGTGCACTAGGCCCAACTGTCGACAGGCATTCCTGAGGGCCTGGGAGGGCCAGTCCGTGTTTGAGGGCTCTAGCAATATTCTGGGTGAGCTGTTTGAGGCCAAAAAAAATTTTTTTTTTGGAGGAAAAAAACAAATATCTGTTATTTGGTGGCCCCTTGATGGCCCAGTCTTCAATATGCTAAAGTAGATTTACCTCTCTGTAAGGTAGGCTCCAGGAGGAAGGATCGAAAGAGGGAGAAAGGAAGGACAGTTACTCTTCATTGAAGGTATAATCTCCTTTCACTCTACTAGACCATGCTGTTCGAGGCATTTCTGCACATATCTCATTGAATCTTTACAACAACCCGAAAAGGAAGGTTGAAACCCATTTTTTAGGTAAGTTAAGTGCGGTTCAGTTAACCAAGCCATTTGCCGAGATCACATAGCTCCGAGACGGTAGCGCCGGGCCCATCTGACCTGGCGAGATGGTAGGAGCATGAGAGCCTACCGCTTCACGTTTTCCAGGTGGAAAAAAAATGCTGCTTTGAGGTTCCCATCCCTAGTGACTCAAGCTGAGACGGTTGTGCTCAGGATTGTGGTGAAATTCCCACAGTCAGGGGCCAAGGCTTGGGGAGTGATGTGGAATGCACAGAAGATGTCCGATCAACAACTGAAGTTTGGGGTTCTGCTTCCTGAACCTTGGATTTGGAGAGGCTTTGGCTCTTGGTTGTGGCCGGGCTGAGCAGGAATGCCCTCAAGAGCTCTGCTGTGGGATAGCACATCGTGATGAAATTGGGAAGTCGGGGTCTTTCGTTAAGATTAGATTGATAAAAGCTTGAATTGTCCAAGAGGGGTTGGGGGGGGGGCTCTTCCGGCACAACCTAAATAGCTTTCTCAGCAATGCTTGCCAAACTGTTTCTTCTGCACACATTTATAGGCTAAATGGAGGGAAAATACATGGGGAGGAGAGGCATGTACGTAGTAGGACATGATAAATGCTGTCCAATAGAAGCTTCTCAGTTACGGGCGAATCGGGAATAAGTACTCAACCCTTTAAGGTACAGGGCAAATGGGAGGCTTTGTAGAGGGGGTGGCATTTGAGCTAGGCCTTTGAAGACACATCAGGCTTCACCTGACAGGGAGGAGGGAACAGCATCAGGGAGGGGAGGAACAGCAGGAGTGTGGGCCCCAGGTGGGATAGTCCGTGGCATGTTCAGAGCATGGTGAGGGGTTTGTGGCTGGAGTGAGGAGCATGTAGGGAGCTGGTTGGAGGGAAGGCAGGAAGGGCAAGGTGGTGCCAGCTGGATCGTCTGCCCTTGTGGGTGGTGTAGTCTTTACCCGCCGGCAGGATTGGTGGTCCCAAGGAGCCCAGAGGAGATAGTGTACAACTCATGAACCAGCTGCTGCTCCTGAGTCAAGCCACTTGTTAACTGTGGGGTTTCTCTAAGGCAGGGCCTGTCCCCTCCTTGCCACAAAATGAACGAGATCTGGGGTTCTCAGCCCTGGCTGCCCACGAGGACCACTCAGAGAGCTTTGACACAATGGCCAGTGCCCAGGCCTCACCCAGAGAGTCTGCTTTTGTTGGTGGGTCTGGGGTAGGGCTGGGGCATCAGTGTTCTTTAGAACTGCCCGGTGATTCTGGGGGGCGGCGGAGTTCAGAAGCACCGGATTGGCGGGTCCCTAGGGGTTCCTCCAGTTCAAAACTCTTTGATTCTTTGATTCTCACATGACCCATCTTTGGAAAAGCCCCTCAAAGCATTCACACCGAGGCCGCTCCCTGTCGTTTCCTACGAAGGCCCTGGGTCAGCTTTGAGCACTCAGCCTCCCGGAGGTCACAACCCCTCGCGCTCCATTGGCGGCTTCGTGAAGTCGAGGCCCTCCGTGTGGGAGACTCCGCCAGCGCCGTGTGGACAGACCCAAGAGGCAGAGCCCCCGGCAGGGTTTTGGGAGGGGCCCTGTGTCAAGGGACACTTGAGCCACGGGGCTCTGGACCCGTGGAGAGCCCAGACTCGTCCATGCCACGCATCAGATGGGCACTTCAGAAGGAGCAGCTCCAGCCTTCCGAATTTTCGTTTGGGAAGACTGCTGCTAATGGCCGGACACCTGGAGAAGGCAGGGAAGAGTGGACACTGTACAGCCCCCAACTCTGGGCAGTTAGTCCCTTCATTACCAACCACCTGGTGAATGACGAGTCCATCCAATTATCTTGTTTTGACCCAACAGCTGTCTGCCAGCCACGGAGGGAATAATTGATTTAGCTGTGGACTGGCTCCTTATGCAAAGATATTACTTACCATCAGCCTAGCAGAACGGCAGCTGGCCGGCAAAGATGAAATATTACACGAACTTGATCTTACCCACAGTGCTTGGGAGAATGCTTCATTATTAATTGCAAGTTACAATAGATGAGCGAGCCCAATGCAAAAACCAGGGATAGTGGGCCGCCTCTTTCACCATGACCAGTGGCTCTATTACTTTTGAACCAGGAAAGGCGCCCTGGTCAGATTTCCAATCAAGCCAGGACAGAGGGGGACTCTAGCATCAGACACGATTTGGGTCAGAGGAGAGAGTAGGATGCTTGAAGGAACTGGGGAATCCCAGCCCAGGTGGGTGGCCTGGGGCGATGACTTGACCTCCTAAGCGTCGGTTTGTCTGTAAAATAGGAACATAATACAGTCTTGGAGTTTGTGAGTTTCAAAATCACGTATAAAAAACACCTGCGATTGTACCCAGGAAGAGCTGGTGTTAATCAGTAGCCAACAATGGTCTGAGTTGAGTTAGGAGACCTGGGACTTCTCTTAGAGGGTCTGGGCTATGCGGGGCCCCTGTACTACAGGCTGACACTTTGCAGCTGCACTTGGAATCTTGTTGAATAATAGTAAGATAGAATGATTTCCTCTTGCTTGAAAGCTACTGGCTATTCATCGTGAGCCCTTCCTAAAAATTTTGATTTATGTTATGTGTCTGGTTGACTCTTATTAAGAAGCTGGGCATGCTGATCGATAAGGCCATGGGTGCGTGGGGGGGAATGTGGGGGGGTACCTGTACACTCAACCTATGGCCTGGAACATGGCAGATAGGGCTCTACGCTCAGTGTGGGGTGTGTTTAAATTTCTCTCTCCTTCTCCTTCTGCCCCCCCCCCCGAATAAATCTTTAAAAAAAAATAAAGAAGGAACAAAATAACAACAGGTCAGTTATCAAAGATTAAATTAGAAAGTATATGAAAAGGGGCACCTGGGAGGCTCAGTCAGTTAAGCCTTTGACTTCAACTCAGGTCATGATCTCAGGGTCCTGGAATCAAGCCCTGCTTTGATCTCCCTGCTGAGTGGGGAGTCTGCTGCTCCCTCTCCCTTTGCCCCTCCCCCTGCTCATTCTCTCTCTCTCAAATAAATAAAATCTTAAAATATGAAAAGTTCTGGGCACATGACAAGCTATTCAATCAATGCTGATTTTTTTTTTTTTAATTAGCTCAGATGAACCCTCTTTCGGGAAGCTCTCCCTGATTTGTTTTCCTCCCCAAACTCAGATTAAGTGTCCTTCCAGAATGGTGCTGCCTACCAGGAATAAACAGCACTCATATATAATTTGGAATTTTCTATAGCCACATTTTGAAAAGTTAAAATAGGCGAGGTTCATTTTAATACTATTTTATTTAACCCAGTATATCCAAAATGTGATCATTTCTACATGTAGTCAGTATAAATTATTAAGATATTTTATGTTCTTGGGCACCTGGCTGGCTCAGTAGGTAGAGCAGGCGACTCTTGATCTCAGGGTCATGAGTTCAATCCCCACTTGGGACATGGAGCCTACTTAAAGATTAAAAAAAATATGTATATACATATATATGTATATTTTACGTGCTTGTTTTTGTACTGAGTCTTTGAAGTCTGATGTATATTTGACACAGCACATCTTGACGCGGACTGGCTGTGTGTCACCTCAGTAGCTACATGTGGCTGGCGACCGCCATATTGGACAGTGCAGGCCTCTAATACACCCCCTTGCCCCACCCCCACATTTCCTTCATTCATGACACTTAGCCTGAAATGATGTTATTAGGCCTTGAGCCCCCCGAGGGCTGGGGCTGTGTCTTGTTCACGCTGTTTCAGGCCAGCACTGAAGAGGGCCTCACATCAGCAGATGTTTGGGCAGTGAAGGCAGTGGCCTGCCTGTGCTTTGAGCAAGTCTGGTGTGTGGACATTCATGCTGAGGAGGTGACTGGGGCAGGAGTCTCCTGGGGCCAAGTGAGGTCCCTGGTCTAGAGAAGACTCCAAGCCAATGCCTCGTGTCTCCCCAAAAACATTTTTGCGTACAAGTACCGTGGAAGGGCTGATGCTTAGAAGGGTGTAGATCATTTCCATCTCAACTTGCATCTGGTAAGATTCTTTCTGGAGGCCAGCATGTGTCAGTGTGGGAGGTTGGAGAGAATAGGTTCAGGGGTTGGGTGCTTGAAGGAACTGGGGAAAGCGAGCCACAGCCTGAAAGGAATGCAGGGGTGGGGTGGGGGGATTGCTCAAACCAGACCTTGCCCTCCCTCAATCCTTGGTCCACATCTCATCCCTGCTTGTTTCTAACCTCTTGTCCTCCCTCCTTCCCTCCTTCTTCCATGGCCTGTGGCACAAGTAGCCACTCAGCCAATGTGCATTGAGTGAAATGGAGCTGAAATTCCCTGATCCCCTCCCTCCCCTCCCTCTGCGTACCTCCTCGGGTTTGCTCAGGCTGCCTAACAGAGGGCCCCAGACTGGGCAACTGACAGAACGGAAACCTCTTGTCTCACGGTGCTGGAGGCCAGGAGTCCAAGATCAAAGTGTTGGCAGGGCTGGCTGGTTCTGAGAGCCTCGAGGAAGAACCTGTTCCTTGCCCCTTGCTTGGCTTCTGGTGGCTTGCTGGCAGCCTTTGTCTGTGGCTTGAAAAGTGTCCCCTCTGTCTCCGACTGTCCCCCTCACGTGGTGTTCTGTGCATGCGTGCACACGCATCCAAATTTCCCTTTCTTAAAAGGACTTGAATCCTATTGGATCAAGGGGCCACCTACTCCAGTAGGACTTCATCTTAATTAATTACATCTGCAATGACCCTATTTCCAAATAAAGTCACATTCACAGGTACTGGGGGTTAGGCTTCAACATATGAATGTATGTGTTGGGGGATGAGGGTAGACACAGTGGAATCCGTAACACCTGCTCTGTGCATAGCACTTTGCTAGAACCTGGGACTCTTAGGACAAAGAACCTTGCCCTGTTATCACATACTTTGACAGGTGCATTGGCCAGTAAACTGACCGTTACGGAATGAAATCCTATTTCAGTTCAGCGCCCGATGCTGGAGGAGCGTAGACAGATCAGATCATTAACCTAGACTAGGTGTGAGCACATCCTGAGCCAGGGCACAGGAGAGGTGGCCCACAGAGGGACAACTGGCTCCCCCCTCCCTGCTCAGTTAACAGAGCCGCAAAGGAGACGGGACATGCTAACTTTCAAGGGACTGAAAGCATCGTCCCTCCTGGGTGGGCGTCTGATCCTCCCCTGCCCCTCTGGTTAGACAGGCCAAGGATTTGTGGAAAAATGGGTTCCTCCGTGGCTCCTGACTTCTAGAAAGTTCCGGCAGCTCCAGGGCCTCCAGCTGATCTTCTGCTGTTCGATATCTACATTACCACGCTGGGAGGCACTGCCAGGCTGGCCTTGTCCCAGCCTTGGCAGGTGTTGGGCAGCCCTGGAAAGAAGCTGGCCATTCTGGAATACACCACACGGGTGTGACGCCTGGGCAGACCGCGGTGCTGCCTAAAATGGCCTTTTGCAACATTTCTTTTTCTTCATCTTAAATCAGGGCTTTAAAGCCACAAAACAGCCAAGATGCTGTCTGGCAGTCATTCTGAGTATTGGAGAAACTGCTCTGACCGTCTGTTCTGTCTCCAGCATGTTCCCTACAGGAATATCCGCAGATCGAGCCACGGATATAATGACGTCCTGCCAGTGCAGAGCTCCGTTTTTGAGAGCTGGGCAAGTTCAGTGCTTGTTTGGGTCCAGGCCTTGTGTCCTGTCCCGGTGTTTGGGGAAAAGCTCTGAGAAAAAAGGGCGTGTCTGAGGCCACACAGCCTAGAAGTGGATAGGAGCACGGGCCTTGCAACCAGCCCGCCTGGGCTAGAATCCCAGGGCCACCACCTGCCAGCTGTGCGACTTGGGAGAGCTGAGCTTTTCTGTGCCCGTTTCCTCACGTGCAAAATGAGGGTCATATTGGCCTCTATCTCCCGGGCTGCTCGTGAGGACTAAATGAATCCAGACACGTGAAGTGTTGGCAAAGGTGACTGGCGCTCAGTGAGGCCAACACGAGTATTTGCTGTTTGCTGCTGCTATTGTTATCCAGACACAAAAGCCGGAAAGGCGCCCATGATCTCTAGGGACACGTGAGCAAGTCCAAGTTCAGATCACTCGGAAGACAGAGCTCCGTTTAGCTGGATTGTCTTCTACACGTGAAAAGGGAACTCCATCTTTAAAGCTTGGGTTCTCTGCTTGGGCTGCACCGAGCCTCACAAAGGATATTGAACAGATCCCAAAGCTCAGGCTCTGGGCTTTTACTACTCAAAGCCAAGTCCAAGGACCAGCAGTCTTGGCATCCCCTGGGGACTTGTCAGAAATGCAGAGCCTTCGCCCCCACCTCAGCCTGCTGAGTGGAACTGGGGAACCCTCCTGAGCAAACAGCCCACTCCCTGGGGCTCCCAGCAGCAGCATGGGTCCCGTGCATTGGATAACTAGGGACAAATGCATGGGCTTTGGAGACGGGGAAACCAGAGAGGTCCTTACCTCTCTCAGAGCCTGGCACACTTGTGCTTTCTGAAAACTTAGGAAGTAGAAGCTGTGTTTGTGCAGCATGGAGTGCTCGTCCATGGCAGGGACCCGGAGTCCCGTGGTGGGCTAGCTAGAGGACCGGCCTTGCAGTTCCTCTGGGGGCATTAGATATTCCTAATGCGCTCAACTCAGGGAGAAACGAAATGGGGCTTTGAGCAAGTGCCCTGAAGGGAAGGCCACTGCAGTGCCTTTAAAAGGCAGCCCCCTCCCTCCTGGATGCTGTGTCCCTGGGGTGAAGGGGATTTGCGGGGCTTGGAGCAGAGCTGCGCTCCCTTGGGTGGCCAGAGTCCAAGTTCTCTTCTTGGATTGGGCTGTTCCTGACCTCACTTTGTTAAGAAACAGGCAGGAGGAGCCCAAGGTAGGCACCTACATCCTCCCCGCCCCACCCCCCACTCTAGCCTTTTCTGCAAATGACGTTTTTAGGTGTCCTCCTCCGCTATCACCCTCGCCCCCACATGCAACAGATCCCAAACAATGTGGTTTAATGGGAAGAGAAGGGAATTTAGAGCCCTAAGTCCTGAGTTGAAATTCTGCCTTTTTTCACTTATCAGTGGTGGGATCTTGGGCAAATATCTCAACATCCTGGGGCTTCAGTCACCTTGCCGGGAATGTGGGGAATAATTTATTTACCTTTAGGTAAAGAGGCCACATAGTACAGTGAAAACCTGGCATTCTCCCAATCAGGCTGCCTCGGTTTAAAGCCATACTTACTGGCAGAGGCACCTTGGGTCGATTCCTAAATGCTGGATGCCTCCGTGTCTTTATCCGCGTAATGGGGATAACAGCAGTACCTGCCTCTTGGAACCGTTCTGAGAATCTAATGAACTGACTCGTGTCAAGGGCTAGGACAGTAGCCAGCACTCATGCTGTCAAACGTGCCAGCGAGCATTATGGTTTTTTGCCTTTATGTTTTCATCATTAAAATTCCCCACTGTTCTTCCTTCAAAACTGACTATCATCCCAGCCTGGGTCGCAGTCACTGACCGAAGAGAAGCTTCTCTTGCCCTGTGACTTTTACAGTTCCTCACATTTGAACCACCTGTTACTGCTCTTCAAATGCACCATTCCTCAGTTTGCAGCCGAGGGGACTGAGGCACAGAGAGGTGGTGTTGTCCTTTAAAGTCACCTGAGCAGGGCCATCTGGGCAAGTAGAGGACTTGCAGAGCCATGATTCAATCCAGCTCCGAAGCCCCTGGCTCCGGGGAGCAGGCCCCCTCTACTGGCTCAGCTGGTGGAGAGCTTCTTGGCCTACACGGATCACCTGAACGTCTTTGCTTCTCAGTTCCCTGGTCCTGAAGTAGAGGTGAAACCCACTGCTCGCGTGAGAGTCCGTAAAAGAGCTGGCTGCGTGCCTGCCCTCAGTTGCTGGTCAGCGGGGACTCGATGCGGTGAAGACTGCAGGTTCCCCAGGCACAGCTGGGGGAAGCCAGGTCCAGGGCAGGAGGCGGTGATGGGAGCAAGGATGATGGGGGCTCTGTGCACCTGCATCCAGAGCCCGTGACTTCTCTCTGCTTCCATGCTTCGAGACCTCTCGCAGAACCTCACGCAGCCCCCCTTACGAGTCAACAGAGTATCCTTGAACCAGGAACAGGATTGCTCAGGCCAGAGATGGTGCCTGAGATCGGGAAATTGCAGGGGAGTCGTTCCATGGGTTTAAGAGTTGGGAGGCTGCTTTGAGGTGTTCCTTTTTTGAGCATTTCCCTGCCGAGGCACGTGACCATCTGCAATTTTCTCCCCGATTCATTCTTCTTTCAGAAGGGACCTGTTTAACCAGCAGTAGCTGAGTTAAAATAAAATAAAATTAAAATAAAAACAGAGGGAATTGTAGGAAATGATTAACTCATCCCCCAAACTCACTTGTCGCCAAGGCTGAGGAATTAAACTCACACCAAGCTGTTGGATTTTGCAGGCGGAACATTTTGGGTTCCACTTTTCAAGAGCAACCTGGAAGTCCATTAACTAGGGACACCTTGTAATCTTTGCAGAGGGACAGATTTGAATCTGAGAACGCCGGTGCCTCAGCTAATAAGTGAGCCCATCCATCCACAGCCTTGTAATTCTGTGATTATCATTCCCAGAGCACATTCGTTCCAGGACTCATGGAGCAACTTGAAAGTCCTATCTCCTTTCATAGGGAAATTACATGCTAGAATGACATTTGGAAATAAGGAGGCTGTCATGGGACATGTCCCTCAAAAGTATTTGTCACCACTTAGACTGGCTCACAAAGAGCATCTCCACCTTCTCTCTGCTTTGGGTCTCTCTCGTTCGCAGAGTGGTTAATCTCCGTTTAGAATCTCAGCCTCGGCTCTCAGTAGGTCTTCCTCCAGTTTACAGGATAAATGAGCTGGTGTCTGAAAAGAAATGTGACTTTTTAAAGGAATTGGCAGATACTAGGGGAGTTCAGAAGCAGCTGACATCCAATTATTCATGGTCCTGGGGGAAAGGGATTGAATAAGAAATAGAAATCCACAGATAATCTCCAAACCTCTTGTTAGTCAATAGCCTTCTCTTCCAACATGCCTTTAACCAGTGCCAAAAAATGGGCTGATTCATCGCTCTCTTCAAAACTGAGATCTTAAGAGATTGGTACAGGAGAGATAACTTGCCAATTCCTTTCTTAATGAGAAGGATCTAGAGGAACTGATTTCTGCCCCCCACCTCCCGCTCCCAAGCAAAGTGCCATTTTTTTTTCTTGAGCAAGTGGCAAAATGAGCTTACTGTGTTGGTTGGTTTGTTCATTGTCTTATCAGAGAAGAGCATATAACATTGCAGTTTTCTTTTTGCTAAAAAAAAATATATATATATATTGGGATTCAAGCCTAGGTAATCTTGAAATAAGAACCAGGAGCTAGCAGAATGAGTCAGTTGCAATTGATAACGGAGTCTCCCTCCCCAGGGTACTATGGTGTAACTCAGTCGTTGGGGGTGGGGGGCGGAAGAAGTGATAAGCATCTTGTGAAGATAAGGCCTTGCCAAAAACAGCCCCTGGCAAATTGTTGCCATTCGTTATCCAATTAGTGCACCCGGTGCAGGCTTTCTTGAGCCTAAGAAACCCTGCTTGTCTTTATCAGTTTGGATGTTCAAATTTAACTTGCTAAATAGCAATGTCCAAATCCAGTGCAAATCTTGGAAGGTAGCTGTACTTCTGATCTCAGGCTTTACACAGTGGAATCCTGGGAAAATCCATAGATTACAGCCAGCAGTTTGGGGGGGGGCACCTTAATCATGGCCTGGGGAAAGGATCTGTCTGGGGGATAAAAGTGAAGCCAGCCTCGATGGTAAACACGTACAGCCGGGGCTGCTGAACCCGGTTAAGGGAACCAGAGCAGACAACCGTTCTTCTTCTCCGTTGCTGTCCTCAACTTTGCCCTTGACCCAGGGGCATTCACAGCCCAAGGCCTGGAGTTACTTGCCTCCTGAACTGTGGTAGACAGAACAGCCCCACAAAAGACGTCCACATCCTAATCCCTGGAACCTGTGGGTAGGTTACCTCACATGGCAAAGGGACTTGGCAGTTGTGGGCAAGTCAGGGATTTTAAGTAGGGAAGATCCTTGTAGTTGGGTTCAGGGTAATCACGAGGGAGGTAAGAGATGGAGAAGGGATGACGATGGAAGCAGGGGTCAAGGTAATGTGAGGCCCAAGCCATGAGCCAAGGAAAGTACGTGGGCTCCAGAAGGAACTGCCCACACCTCGATCCCAGGGCCTGGGGCCCCCAGAACCGGGGGAGAATGCACTTGTGTTGGCTTTAGCTGCCGATTTTGCGGCGATATGTTCCAGCAGCCAGTAGGAGACTAATCCCCGAACTCCCCCGTCCAGGGTTTGAGCGAGGCCAGGAAGATGCTGGGTTGGTGACGTTAGGAAAGCGGAATCTAGCAGCGGTCTGCTGGGGGTGAGAAGTGGGAATAGTGCTGACGGCGATACTGCCTTCTCCAAAGGTTGCTACGAGCATGAAGTACTGTGAAAATAGGTAGCATATCTAAGTTGTGAGCCAGGCACCCTGCTGGCCGAGGCTCTGGCTCTTTGTGGCTCCCTCTCCCCTCCAGGGACAGGCTGGGATGGAGCTCAAGCCCTTAAATTCGTAAGCATCTCTTCGACACCCATACACAGCACCTGAAACTTCCATCAGATCTCTGTTTCGTTGACGGGGTCCTGTGGGTGGGCGGTCCTCCCGCTATGTTTAGTCAGTACATTAAAGAAAAGGACTGAAGACCTATTTGGACTTTCCAGTGTTCTGTTTGTCAAGATTTTCCTTCATGGTAACATAATGCCTCCAGTGTTCTCCAAGGATCGTCCTAAAGCCTGGCCTCATGGAAAATCACGCCCTATAGATGGAAAGAGAAGGAAGCTCAGAATACTCAGTCCCCCAAAGCAAGCTCTTAATAAACTGAAATGAGGCTACACTGTAAAGTCGAGGCTAGAAGAGGGAGTAGGGTGTGCTGGTGTAGAGCACACAGCCCTGCCAGCACTCGCTGGGGGGCCTCAGGCAAGTTACTTAACCTCTCTGTGCCTTGGTTTTCTGATCTGTCCATGTAGGGATAATCCTAGTACACGCCTCAGGGGTTTGTTGCAAGGACTAAATGAAGATATGGTGGTAAAATGCTTAGAGCAACGCTGGGCGCCTAGTAGGAGGTCACTGTACAGCCACAACTGTAAGCAGGGTCTGTTGACTTCTAGTTCAGTGCTCACTCCAGGGTTGACCACATACTAAGAGCCAAGGCACCCGAAAGCCACCTCATTCTGCTGAAGCATTCTGAAGTGCTAAACCAAGTCGGTTCCTTAAATTCTAGAACAGGTCCACACGTTTCCTTGATGGTGAGCGTTGCAGGTCTTTGTTGTGACAGGTCAGCTATGCCATTGCAGGGCAAAGGCAGCCTAGACAATGTATAAATGATGGGATGCGGCTGGATTTGGTCCACAGGTGGCCTTTTGCACAAGGCTGAGAGCAAGAAGCCCCAAGTTCAAGTCCCAGCTTCACCCCACCGCAAAGGGTGTTCTTGAGCAAGTCATGCAGGCTCCCAGGGCTCAGGTCTGTCACCTGGAAAGATGGGAATAATCTGTCTTAGGTGATGGTGCAGACGAGGAGCCCCATGTGGTTACTCACATTTTGCCGCTGGGGTACAGTTGTGGTCCAGGCCGCCGCTCGTAGATAGCCGTGCACGTGGTGTCGGACGCTGGGTGCTGGCCACCAGCCCTCCCGTCTGCGGTTGCGCGGTGAAGTCGGGAAAGGCTTATTTAATTTCAGTTACGTGCATCTTGTTTCGGGATAGGAGAAAAGCACCGCCCTCTGAAAGCTCCCCTTCACTACCGTGAGATGGGTCTCAAGCAACACATGCCTTCCGTGGGGCGCGAATTGATCTCCATTCTGGAAATCGCAAACGAGCGAAACGACTGTGATGAATGGGGGCTCCAGAGAAGCACAATGCTGGCTCTCAGTGTCTCAGGCTGGAGAAGGGGAACCTGAAGCCTTTATCGAGGGAAGACGGGTGGTAAATGAATTGCCGAGCTGAATCGCAGCCTGGTTAGTGAATAAAAAGCACTGTGCTAAGCAATTACGCATCTCATTAAGATGCACTCAGTCTCGGCCTCGACACTGAGGGAATTGTCAGAGCAATTACGCGCAAACCTCAATTTTGAGACCTGAAAAGGGGTCAGTACATAATTGGCAGGAGAAGAAAAAGGAGGGAGGTGGTTTAAAACAATAGGTATGAAAAGGCTGTCGCAGCAAGGAAGATTGGAGGTAAGAGGCAGACTCCCCGGTCACTCAAGACTGAGTGCGTGTGGTCTCCGAGTCACAGCCAGGCCACGTGGACCGTGCGTTTGGTGTCCTTTATAGGCCGCCTTCGGACTCAAAGCCGTTTACTGTGTAGAAAGTGTGGTGCTTGCCGCATGTCTGTCGAATAAGTGAATGAAGGGGGCGAGGGCATGAAGAACAAACTAAATAGCCAGTAATTCACGTAAAGCGAGGGTCATGATCGTACCTCCTTCATGTGGCTGCTGTGAGAATGAAATGGGACGCCGCACCTAGAATCCTCAGCCCGGGGCCTGGTACTAGCAGGTGCTCGATTTCAGCGAGTGCTGTCAGCAAGGGCTGCTGTCACCACGACACCACACAGAGCGGAGGGCTCCCATGATAGACGTTTCTGCTGGAGGCTGGACGTCCAAGATTGAGGCGCTAGCCGGGTCGGCGTCTGGTGAGGCCTCTTCCTGGCATCCAGACAGCCACCCGCCCCTCATGGTCTTTTCTCCGTGCGAGGGGAGAGAGGGCAGAAAGGGATCCGGTGTCTCTTCTAAGGACACCAATTCCTGTTGGATGAGGGCCCCATCCTTATGACCTCTTTTAAACTGGATTAGCTCCTTCAAGGCCCTGTCTCTAGATACAGTCCCACTGGGGCTTAGGGCTTCAGCATACAGATTTGGGGAGGACGCAGTTCTGTCTGTAACATCCAGGAAAGAATCAACCTTTGCTTTTGTAGTTATTAGACCCAACCTTGTTCTAAGCAGCGACACAAAACCTTTGAAACCGCTGAAATAACCTCTTCCCGGGATGAGAAATCGGAGATTCCCGAACGTTCTGGAAAATGGGTTGAACTTCCAACAACATCCGTCCTTCCACCCGGTGCGGGGTGGGGGGGTGCCTGTCTCCATGCTCTTCAGAGACCCCAGGGGTCATCCTTTAACTCTCTACTGTTGGACAAATGGGCGGCTGACTAATGCTTTTTTTTTTTTTTTTTTTTTTTTTTCTGGAAAAAGTGAAATACCTGAGCTGCCTGTCTCAGGCTTCCATTCAGCAGCCACCCTGGGAGCAGAAATTGAGCGGGTGAACCCGCGATTCTGTGTCAGGGTAAGCGCTGCTAGTTCTCATTTCTTTTTCTATTTTTGTTCATCTCCAGATCGACCTGGAAGATGGTAAAAGCTCATTAATTTGAACCCTGCTAATTTAGAATACATAGCCGTTCCCCCATCTTCACTGTGAAGAAGGAATTTGAGGAGCAAATTAATAGTGTGAACATAATTAGAAAAGACGAGTCTTGTAGAGCTGGAAGGTACCTGGAGATGATCCAGTCCTATTCCTTGGTGGCTGATTTCTTTTCACACGAAGAAGTCGAGGCCCAGTGAGCGTACGAGGCTCCTTCAAGCTTGCAGAGCAGGACTGTTTACCCTCCTTAAGGACACCAGCCCAATTCATGGAGTCCTGTTTTTTTGTGAAAGACACAGATGCTTTATTAGCTTGGGTTCTTTTTTACTATGTGGACTTCACATATTAAAAGTGCATTTTAAAAAAATATTCTGCATTTTGGGTTTCCACTAATTATGACTGGCCTTCTCCCAAGTTAGTTTGAGCTATTTTGGTGAAGTTTTATAGTTATTTAATAAGAAAAGCTTTTTTAAAACCTCATAAAGCCTTCTGTACAATTCATTCTAACCAACACCCCCTCTTACAATTATGTCACTAACAACTTCTTTTTAAAAGACCAGAACTTTTGTCTATTCATGTTAACCTTAAAAGCAGCATTCACCGAACCCCTGAGAAACAAGGAGAAGTGTAATACTTTATAAGATTGAGGCAGAGCAAATGAAAAAAATGGGTGTGAAAGCGTTCTGTGCATTTGGGAAGCATACACGAATGCTTTGTGTTTTTCTTAATTACCGTCTCTGGCCTGGGGAGCCCCGAAAGAGTGGTCAAAATATATTTGTGGATGCAAATGCAACATTTCCTTGGAGACGCCCCAGGGAATAGGCTTTTTCCCCTGCGATTTAAAAAAATGAGAAGCCAGTTTATTAATTTAAATCAAACTGTAACTGCCACAAGGACTGGAATATTCTCATTAGCACATCAGCACGTCCTCTCTCTGGAGTCAGACCAATTAGGGCACCAGACTGCAATCAACAGATTATTTAGTGAGCCCAGGTTCAGAGCACCAGTGAGGTGGACAAAATTACAGTGTGTTTCCTTGACCTTGGACTTGAATTCTCTGCCACAGCCATGGCCACCAAGAATGGAACACTCCCAGTATTTGGGGCCCTGCGGGGAGGGGGACTTTTCTGTCCTTCCCGAGTATTTAATGCATCCTTAACTCCAATTTCTCAGACTGTGGCAGATAAAGCCTATAAGCTTATTCATTAAGCCAGTTCTGTACTCGAGAGGATACGCCACGGCTGGTGGTGGTGATGACCGTGACCGTGATGATGATGATGATGACAGTGATGATGGTGATATAGCCGTGATGGTCGCAGCAGCAGTGTTTCTAGTTGTTAACGTTTCCTTGCACACTTTCTCTGTTCCAGGTACAATTCTGGTGTTTTCTATACTTTATTTGAATCATCACAACCCTATAACATAGAAAGTCCATGTGACAGATGATGATGCCAAGGCTCCGAGAGGCTAATAACTTGGCTTTAGGTCACACAGCTGACAAGTGACAGCAGCAAGAGATGACCCCTGCCCCCCCGCCCACCATCTCATGCCCTTACTCTCTTCACTGCTGCCTGGCACAGTGCTCTAAGTCTCCATCTGCCAAGGCTCTTAAGAGTCCTGGGACACGTGCCGCTCCCCTTACGGTGACTCAGGGCTGGAGGCTGTGCATGTCAGGCCCCCAACACTTGCCAGTAAGCACAAGGTCAGGAGACTGCCGCTCTTTTGCTTAATGCCAAAGGTCCCATTCTTCCTGAGTTTCCTCGAGGGGCCTTATCTCCAGCTTGACACGTGCTGACAGGTGGCTCCCCACCTCTCACAGCCCACTGACCGCACATGTTGAGACCATCTCTGTGTTTTTACATGCAAGAAAAGACGGAGGGCAAAGGATTTCTATGTTCAGGTGCCATGATCATGACATGAGCCCATCAGGGCTTGTTGAGTCTGAAAGCATTTCCAGTTTCCTTCTCAGAAAGCAGTGATTTTTGACTTTGGGCCGCCAGTGCTCCGTGAAATGTGTTTCCATTGTCTGGGGTCATGTGGCATGAACTGCTCTTGTGGAAGAGGGTCTGTGTCCTCTATAATGAGCTGTGTCATTCCAACGAAGCTGGCCTCTGCGGCCAGCTCAGGACCCTCTTTCCCTTCCAGCCATGCGGGACCTGGTTTAGTTCTCCCCATACTTGCGTTTTCCTACCACTGGGCCTTTGTACATGCTGTTCCCTCTGCCTGGAAAGCTCTTCCCCCTCTCCTCACCTCTGCTTGATTGATTCCTACTCAGACACAGGCCAGGGTGCTCCCTAGGACCTGCTACACGTTCCCTTAGCGCTTTTACTTCTTTATAGCCCTTTGCGTACTGTAATTATTACTGTTATCATTGTCGCTATTTGTCTTCTGTCTCCTTCCCCATTGGATGCTAGGCTCCATGCTGGCTGCCTCTGTGCCTGCTTTCTACCTCCCGTAGTTCCTGAAGCATCATGGGTGCTGGGTAGATGGGGTGAGAATGAGACACCCCCAGCTTCATAAGAGCAGAGTCTCCTGACCAGTCTACTCAGTGACTCCTTTTTCATCCACCTGAGGTCCCAGATCTAGAGTGGCAAAATGGAAAGTAGTTACGAGTGAGAAGTCTAGAGCCAGGCTATGTGGTTTGTAGCCCAGGCTTGCCCCTTACTAGTTCTATTTGTTGTGCTTAGCAGATCGCCACAAACTTAGCAGTTTACGACAACGCACGTTGAGTATCCCACAGATTTCATGGTTCAGGAGTCTGGGCAGGCCTAGCAGGGTCCTCTGCTCAGGCAGCAATCCAGGTGTCTTCCAGGACTGGGGTCCGCTGCGAGGCGAGGCTCGGGTCTCCTCCCAAGCTCTCGTGGTTATTGGTAGAGCTCATTTCCTTGTAGCTGTACAAATCACAGCAACTTGGTTTTCCCAGGCCAGCAGGAGAGTCTGTCTGAGTTCAGAGTCTGACTGAGTTCATCTTTCAAATGCATACCTGATTAGGTCAGGCCCATCCAGGAGAGCATCCCTTTTGATTAACACACAGTCAGCTGATTAAGGATCTTAATGACAAGTGCAAAATCCCTTTGCCCTTGCCTTATAATGTAATGGAACCACTGGAGTGACAGTCCATGATATGCCCAGGTCCTGTGCACACCAAAGGGAGAGGATTATACAGGACATGCATACCAGGGTGGGCAGGGATCAACAGGGACCATCTTAGATTTCTGACCACTCCTCTAGCTGTGTGGCCTTGGGTGAGTTGCTTTCCCTCTCTGTGCCACTGTTACCTCATCTGTAAAGTTGGAATAATGGCAGTACCCACTTCATAGGGTTTGCTGTGAAGATTAAATGAGTTAATTTATGTTAAATGCATAAAACAATTCCTGGCAGGTGGTGAATACTCAGTAAATGTTAGCTGTTACAACCATAAAAATGATGATAATCCCCAACCGAGCCTGTGGCATCCAAGCTTAGAAATACAATCCACCAACTGGCTGGAAATGAAATCTGAGAAGTCAGGCTAAAGGGGAAAGAAGAGACAGGAGAATATCAGCGAGCTTGGTAAATTGCCTTCCAAGAGAGAAGCTGACAGCTTCTCCTCCTCGGGGCAAAAATGGGCAAAGCAGATGGAAAGCTGTATCAAGTTACTAAAGCAAATTGGATAGAAGTGGATGCATGTGACCCCCCCCCCCGCATTTTAGTTTCTTTCCTTAAAACATCTCAAGGTAAAGAGAGATGTTGTCTCTTTGAAAAGCTTACACTTCACTTAGATCAGGAATTTTAATCAAGATTGACACCCCAAATGTGGAAGAATGGACCCACCTGGATAGTTAGGCAACTTATGTAAGCAGTTGCACCCCACAGTTTAGGTCTGACCTAAAGAATGGCTTTCTCCTGAAACGGGTTCCTAGTTGGGTTCAGCTTGAAAAGAAGGGTCCCTGGGGACCCCAGGGAGCCCCGGGGTTGTGTGCACCAGTAGATACGCAACATGGCTAGCAGGAGGCATTCATGGAAATTTGCGACGTGATGTGTGCAGATTGCTGGAGAGTGTTAAGAATCAATTTGTTGCTCAATCTGGGATACTGTTAACCAAATGTGGGAAGATGCAGCGGGGTGAGGCGGGGAAGCGGGTTCACGGCGGCGTATTTATGAGCCCTGGCTGGCGGGGAGAGAGAGATGACAGCGTCTGTCTTTGGAAGGTTGTTGCTTCATTGAAATCCCTTTCGGTCGGGTCACCTAGGGCAAGTCAGCCGCTCTTCTTTAGACCTCATATTTTGCATCTGATAATTCAACTCAAGTAACCTTATCGACAGCAGTCGTGGATACTGTAGGCGCTCTGCCCAGACCCCCTCCCGTCCCCTTTCTGCTACCTGGGCGCCCATCCTCCAGCTTCTATGTGCTTGGGTTTTATGGCCATACCTGTAACTTGCTTCCGAGGCTGCCTTTGGGCCACTGGAGTTGCTTCCTTCCCTGCACAGCAATGAAGAAGAATCGAGGAACTTTACCTCTTCCTGGGCAGCCCTTAACCTCAAGTCACACAAGCTCAGAGGAGTTTAAAAGCATGCTCCTGAGGTCCCCCAAGGATTGGGTGCAAGACCAGCATTAAGCCAGAAATTATATCCTTGCTGGGCTTCCTCATTTCTCCTCTCTTCTTCCTGGGACTGGCTACGTTATGTGTGGGGCCTCTGGTTAAAATATTATTAGGAATTAGGAGTCTTAAGGTGGTGACAGCAGAGCATGGCACTGAGGGGGTGACTTCTCACGTCGTACCCCTGCCTTCCCGGGAGCATCCCTTATTCAAGTTCCTTGCACAGAATTCTTGTCTTGTCTGGGTGGGTTCTTAGGTGGAGCCGAGGGAGGACAGATGCAGGCACAGGTCACACAGTAAACTGCATTAAAACCCACTCCCGGGGGTGCCCACAGCAAGAGCTGTTGGGGGGAAAGTTGTGTCTGGGAGATTGCAAGGGCTCCCGGTTCCAGCTTCTTTCTTTCTTCCGCCCTGGGAACGTGGTGTGTGCGGCAAGTGCAGGACAGAGAGCCTTGGGGTTGATGATGGGAGCTGGAAGGGGGGGACACAGCATGAGCAGAGAGATAGGGGTGAGGCTTCTGCTTCCTTAGCGGGTGCCCACTGCGTGCTCAGTGCAGAAGCCTGGGATTTAAAACAACCAAGTCTTTGCCCCCAAGTCACTCTCTAGAGCGACTTCCCCCCAGCTCAGGTGGAATGCTGTGCAAGGGAAGCGCTGAGCTGAAGGAGGTGAGAAGTGCTAAATATAAGAGGGAGTCTGGTCTTCCAAGAATGTGCTGTTAGGTGTGAAGGGCCCCAGAACCGCACCGCAAAGATTCCCTGATTGGGGAATGTCGGAAATTGACAAGGGGTTGGAGTTGACTGGTTAGGGGAGAGGGAGAAGGTCTGGAAACCACCCCATGGTCTGCTCCGTTTGGTCCCCTAGCCTCTCCGTTTGCTCAGACGAAATTGTTCAGTTCTCTTCCATGTTCGTGGGGGCTCTTCTCTGAAAGGACCCCCGGTCCCTCGGTCACCCTCCATCTGCATCCTGAGCTGGGCTGGTGACGGTGCTGTGCACACAGTGCCCGCTGTTCCTTGCCCCTCTCCGGGAGTCCACGAACACACCCCCCCCCCCCGCCGTTTCCCAGCACACTGAAGCAATGGGTGACATTAAGGGGCTTCCCTGCAAGCGGGAAGTGTAGGTGCCACCAGCCGTGGGCCTCCCAGTGAGACCGGGGGTGTGGAAACCGTGGTTATCTGGGGCCTGGGAAACTCTTCTATCATCGGCTTTGTCAGGCTGAGGCCATCCCTCATTTTTCCCAGCGTGACCACTGGTGGGCAGGAGGAGAGCCCTTCCATCAAGAGTGAGTGCGTAAATGCCGTGAAAGCCTCGGGGCTTTGCCGGGCAGCCGGAGGTGGGGGCCGCCTTCTGTTTTGTGTTGCACTCTCTTTCCGAAGTTTGAAATATTTTGCTGCTCCCAAGTTCGATGTGAGCACCAACCGGTCATGGCTCGTCCTTCTTCTTGACAAATATCCCATGTGGGGCAGTAATTCATGCTTTCTTCACTGCCTTCTATTAAACAATTAAAAGAAAGCATACGTTATTCTCTGGGTATATGTCATCAACTGATTTTTAATTACTTAGTGGCCTTGGAAGGGGAAGAAAGCACAGCGAGGGAGGAGCGGCACGTTTCGTCTCTCCCTCTGCTGTCTTTGTTTTTTTTTTTTAAGATTTTATTTGACAGAGGTAGAGACAGCCAGCGAGAGAGGGAACACAAGCAGGGGGAGTGGGAGAGGAAGAAGCAGGCTCCGAGCCGAGGAGCCTGATGTGGGACTCAGAGCCAAAGGCAGACGCCCAACCGCTGTGCCACCCAGGCGCCCCTCCCTCTGCTGTCTTAATTGGGATTTCTTTGTGGGGGGGGGGCGGGCAGGCTTCAGAAGCATCCCTGACTGGGGTGCTCTGCCCCCTCTGGCCCCCGCCTGCCCCTGTCCACACCCAAGGGGGGGCTTTTCAGTCCTTCTGACACTCCCATCCCCTCCCCAGCTCACTTTCCTTCACCCCGGAGCGCCCGTGCGGTCTCCTACCCACTTCGTGTGGCTTCCTCGGGAAAGCCTTCCCTGGTGCCCCAACTAGCTTAGGTCCCCTCATCGCATGCTCTTACCACACCCTTCACTTTTCCCTTCTGGCACTTCATTCATTCTGCATAGATTTACTGAGCCCCTGCTCTGGGGCAGGTTCTGTTCTAGGCACTTGGGACATATCCACAAAGAAAACAGACACAAATCCCTGTCTTTCTGGAGTGTGGATTCCAAATTCTTTGAGACCGTGACAGTGAATAATTATTTGGCCATTAGTTGATGGACGCTAACTTTCATGCTCAGTGAGGACAGGGCCGTATCCGTGTTGTTGATAACAGCCTCTGTCCTACCATATACATGAATCCCTGGCATACAGTAGGCGCACAGTAGGTACTCAGGGAATGAAAGGCAGCTTGTGATCCAATGGCTGGTGTTCGATTATCCAGGATCTCCAAGGTGATGGCGTCTTCCTTGGGAATCCAGATATCATCAGGTGGAATTAGCTACTTGGGACTGGATTACAGCCCAAGAGAGGGAAGGCGAGGGAAGAGGTGCTGGTCCAGCCCCAGGTCTCCCAGAACCGCCGGGGTCTCCGCTGGGAACTGGAGATGCCCCTCATTCATCCCCAGCGATACGCCCTGCACATCTTGTCCCGTTTCCCGACCTCTTCGTCAAGGATCTCTCCTCCATTCTGCTTCTCTGTGTTTTCACTCTTGCAACTTCTTGGGGTTATTTTATTTATATGTCAAATACATATTTGCTGGGCGATTGTGACAGGGCCCTCTACCAGCCCCGAGGCCACCTCATTGAGGGGTCAAGACAGGTCTCCCCCATGTTTGGGGTTTGGTTGGGTGACTCTGTTTCACCACTTGTGTTTTGTAACCCAGACCTGGCTGCTTCCTGCTGATGTGTCTTCAGAACAGGTGTTAACCCCCTAGAAACCCTCTGGTGAAAAACAGATCGTCACCCCCTCAACAAGATCTGTTCTCTCCATTTAGCTCATGAGGTTGTTCATGTGACTGCTCATTCATTCATTCATTCATTCATTCATTCATTCATTCACAGTTGGGTGCAGGAAGGAGGTGGGGAGAGATAAGAGTATGTGGCATGAATGATGGCACGAAGGCCTTTCCCTTTGGGGCAAAAATGCAACTGAAGTCCTGCCCTGCCTCTATAGCCAACTCTACTCGTCTTTTAAATTTGATTGATCACAAAGCCTTTCATTAGGTGATACCTGACCTCCAGCTGGGAGTAAGGGCAACACACTGAGGAGGGGGCTCAACACCCCTGCCCCCAAGTCTGTGCTTAGTATGTAGGAAAATTCTGCGAACGGCACCGTCGGCGGGGGCGGGGGGGGGGGCGCGGCAGAATGTCCACCTTTTCAGGAAGGAGAGTACATTTTGACACGTGCATGAGCATTTCAAGGCCCCTTCCATCACAAAAGCTACCTGGTCACTTGGTGGCTCGTGTCCACGGCTTCTAATCCTTTAAATATGCCAGACTCTTAAAAGGGCCGAAACTGCCAGTGACGTTAGGACCCACCGTCCGTCCCCGGGGAGCGGGAGGCGCGTGCAGGAGGCAAAGGGCAGCAGGAACACCTGGCAGAGCCAGTTCAGCGGGATGATGTCGTTGAACAAGACGAGAAATGACTGCGTTGACGGCTCCAGTTCGCGGAGGTGTGGTGGATTGACAGAGCCGCAGGACAGGTCTGCGGCCACCGTGTCTGCAGCGGGGGCGGGGCTGCGCGGAGAGTTCTCCACTCTCTGCATCTCACTGCCTACAGGAGAGGAATGTTAGGTGCCTCTGAGGAAGTGGGTCGGGGAGCCCCGGGGGCTGCAGGTGTGACCTGGCAACCACACAGCCCAGAAGCAGCCGTGCTGCGTTCATCGGGCCGTCTTTGTGTTCAGTAGCTACTGGGCCAGCACACAACGTGGCCCCAGCGGACATCGCTCTTGCTGGGGCCCCCGTGGGGGTTTACATTCTAGGCAGGGTGGGCTGGTTCAAGTACAGTTCTATAATAATACTCCAATAAAGCAGTTTTATGATGGTGATGGCAAGAGAGCTGGCACTTACAGAGCATGTATTACGTGCCAAGAGCTATACGTCTTTATGTGAGGTTCCAGTATAGACCGTAGCCACGATCATCCCATTTTACAGATGGAGTCACTGAGCTCTAGGGACTGATCCAGGGTGGTACGGTAGAGCAGTGCCTTCCAGATCCAGATCCAGGCGGTTGGCCATCCCTCATCCTCATTTCTGTGCTGTTCATGGTTTTCAGGGATCCCGCCCCACGTCTCCACCGAGCCCTACCACATTCTACTCTGGCTAGATGGAGTTACTGTCTGACTTGAAGAAACATCAGGGGCCTCCCCTTACTTTATAGAGAAGACAGTGGAGGCCTGGAGAGGGGAGGCTGAGCCAGAGAGCAACATCCTGGGTCTCAGCCCTTTGTTCAGTTCTCTACCTTTGTTCTCTGCCAGCCCGCGATGCTCCCCTAAAAGTCCTTGGCTTTCTAGGCGTGCTCCGGTACCCTCCATCTCTGCGATACCTCTTGTGGCCAGCTCAGGTAAAGGAGGAAGAAGGAGCACCCTCTTTACTTTTCTAACACTTGGGTTTTGTGCCACTTCACTTAGTGGCATCGTGTGGTGTTTAAGAGGATGGACTTGAATCTTGGCCCTGCCACTTAGCAGCTATGTGACCTTGGACAAGCCATTAACCTCTGTGCCTCAGTTTATGTGTAAAATGATGATGCTATTAGTAGTGGGGGTGTGGAGTAAAGGTTAAACGTGTCCTGACCTGAACTCCTGCCCTCCCTAACCAAGATGGGATGGGAAAGGGTGTCCAGCACCCATCGGTCTCATGATGAAGGGAACACTTGGGGCTTGGGGAGGGGGGATGGGGTGGGTGCACATGGTGCAAAGTTAAGGTCGGGGTAACACAGAAAACCAGCTCATGTGTCGGCCTAGAATCCCCTTCTTTTGGCCTGGTCACTTTGTCTCCTGTTGCCTCTTCCTGTGTCACGTTGATGGAAATCTCCCTGGAATGTGGGAGGTTTCTCTATCTGAACAGGTCCAGGTCCTACAATTCCTTTTGTTGGCTTTAACTTGAGTTTCTAGCTTTTCCCCTCCTTCTTCCTAAAACCAGAAAGGCACCAGCCGTCTTTAAAGAGCAGTGGCTTTGAGTTTCACAAATCCCAAATACCAGTGGCAGGCACAGAGCCAGAGAGCTGCGCTCATGCCTTTTCTCCTGGCGCTCGAGCAGAGAATGTCTTTTCTAGAAATGTCAGTTTGGGAGTGCTAAGCTTGCAAATGTCAGTGTAAAGTGCATTTCCTGGTCTTGATACTCTCGATGCACCTTAGTTTGTTTGGCGGCTTGCAGGGATTGGCGCTCTCGGAGTTAACATCTGGCTCCCCAGGACCTTTCGTTAGAATGTTATGCCATCCTTCAGTTGCGGGGGCATGTGGCGGTAACTTCCGGTTCTGTGCTTTGAAATCCAGGTCTGGAGGCACCTAGTCCGCACTGCCCTTTATTGGTATCGGTTGACACGGTTTGGTCTGTAGGAAGGACATGCTTGTATATTATAGGTTGAGGATAAATATGACAAAATAATTTAAAGCAACTGGTCACAGCACAAAGACTGTACATGAACGCTCATAGGAGTTTTCCTAAAGGCCCTAAACTGGACAGAACTCAAATGTGTACACACTTGCAAGTGGGTACGTGCCATGTGGTGTAGCCGTGTAGCTGAGTACTGCTCAGGAACAAAGAGGACGAAACGCCAGTGCGTGCAGCAGTGAGGGTGAATCTCAGCAAAGGGTGCGAAGTGAAGGAGCCAGGCTCCAAAACGATAAACTCGTCTAATCCCGTTTATATGAAATTCTAGAAAAGGCCAGGCTATGGTGATAGCAGGTCAGTCATTGCCTGGGACTGGGGTGAGAGCGTGAGTACAGGCGGCATGGGGAACCTTTTAGGGTGATGGCAGGATCTTAAAATTTGGAGGCGTGGTCATTGCGGTTGTTAATGGGCTTTACATCTATAGAAACTCATCAAGCAGTACACTTAAAATGGGTAAAACTTTATGTAAAACCAATATCTAAATGTCAAAAAATAAATATAGCTGGACACGAACACCGTGACCGAAAATCTGGGCAAAGAACACACCTGGCAGTTCAGGAGTGGGTACAAATGCCCGGCCTCACTCATAATTTTTTTCAAGGGGGAAGTTAAACAGTGAATTCAGACATAGACCTTACCTCTTTCACAAAAATCAACTCAAACTGGATCGTAGACCTATATGTTAAATGCAAAACTATAGAAGATAACTCCTAGGAGATAACATTGGGGGAAATCTAGGCAGCCATGGGTTTGGTGATGACTTCTGAGATATAACAGCAAAAGCACAGTCCACGAAAGAAAAACATTGTAAGTTGGATCTCATTAAACATTTCTGCTCTTCAAAAGACGCTGTTAAGAGAATGGAAAGAGAAGTCACAGACTGGGAGAAAATATTTGCAAAACATATCTGATGAAAAAAAAACCTGGTGTCCAACATATACAAAGAGTTCTTAGACTTCAACAGTAAGAATGGAACCGAATTAAAAATAGGCCAAAGACCCAAATACCCGACTGAAAAATACACACAGATGGCAAAGAAGCACATGAAAACATGCTCAACATCATGTCACTGGGGGAGCAAATTAGAACAATAATGAGAGACAAGTATACTTATTAGAATGGCTAAAATCCAAAACACCGATGCCACCAAATGTTGGTGAGGACGTGGAGCAACTGGAACTCTCACTCATGGCTGGTGGAAATGCGAAATGATGCAGCCACTTTGAAAGACAGTTTGTCAGTTTCTTACGAAGCTAAACATACTCTTACCACCGAACCCAATGATTGTACTCCTAGGTATTTACCCAAATGAGCCGAAAACTTACGTCCATACAAAAACTTGCACAGGGATGTTTATAACCACTTTATTCATAATTGCCAACACTTAGAAGCAACCAAGATGTCCCCCAGGAGGTGCACGGATAGATAAACTATGGTGCATCCATACAGTGCCACCTTGTTTAGCACTATGAAGAAACGAGCTGTGAAAAGATACGGAAGAACTTTAAATGCATCTTACCAAGGCTACAAACTGTTTGATTCCAGCTATAGGATATTCTGGAAAAGGCAAAACCATGGGGGCAGTTAAATGATCGGTGTTTTCCAGGGGTTAGGGATGAGGGAGGGATAAATAGGACAAGCACAGGGATTTTTAGGCATTGAAACGATTCCGTATGATACCGTAATGGTGGCTACATGTCACTGCACAGAGTGAACCCTAATAGAAACTAGGGACATTAGTTAGAAGTAATGTATCCATAGGGCTCATCAACTGCGGATGGTGTGAATAATGGGAACCGGAGGTGAGCAGCTAGATGAAAACTCTGTACTTTCCATTCAGTTTGTGAACTTAAAATGCTAAAAAAAAAAAAAAAAAAGTCTATTAAAAAAACAAAACAAAAAAACCGTGGACTGACCCTACTCACCTTTACACTAGCAAAAATGGAGGGGAGGATGGATCTCCCAGTTCTGGCCGGAACACCTAACCTCTGGAGGGCATTTTAGCAATGAGTAACAAATGAAAAGTGTGGAATCCTGGTCTGGCGAGTTTATCCTAAAGCAGTGGTTCTCAACCGGGGAGAGTTTTGTGCTCTGCCCCCCCCCCACTCCAGTAGGGGAGATATTTGGCAATGTCTTGCCATTTTGGTTGTCACAACGAGTGAGCTGCTACGGGCATCTCATGGGTAGAGGCCAGGGGTGCTCTAGAACCCTCCAGGGCCCAGGGCAGCCCTCACCACAGAGAATTCTCTCATCTTGCATATCACAAGCACTGCGGCTGAGAAACCCAACTGGGCAAGGGTGCAGGGACATAGATATTCATCTCAGTGTTGTTCATAGCAGTGAAAAATTAGAAATCCCCAAAAATCGTTCAGCAGAGATTAGTTAGCTAAAGGCTGGTACATCCATACTGGAGAATCCCGAGCAGCCTTTAGAATGACAGCGTGGAGCTGTGATTTTTAATACGAAAGAATGTTCATGAGACACTGTCAATGAGAAAAGATGACAAAGCAACATGCATAGAATAATTCTATCATTGTGAAGACAGGGTGTCTGTGCATTTCTGAAAACGCCTGGGAAGATACCGGACAAAATCTCAAGCCTGTGTCTGGCTGGTTGCTTTACAAGAGCCAGTAAGCATGTTCAAGAGACTTTTAAAATTACTTTTTTACCCCGTAAAATTTACCCTTTCAAATTATTTTTGATATTTAGAGTTTTTTTTTTTTTACAATCAACGTGTGTTCTTTTTATCATTAAAACAATAAAAACAAAAATACATTTTTTGGAATTAAAAAATGATGCTTCTGGATATGTCGTCAGGTAAAGGTTGCTGAAGTTTTAGGGTTCATTCGCAACTCTTAGTTACATTCGAAAGTACTTGAAGGAATCAACTACCATACTAATGCCGTGCCCAGTTTTAAGACGTCTCGTCTCATTTAACTTATCAAAAAAAATAATAATAATCCTATTGAGTTGTTACTCATCGATACCCGCTGCATAGACACGGAAGCTGAAGCTCAAAGGGTGCTTGAGTCAGCAGCAGCCGTTGCGGTGATGCCGCCTGGTTTCCAAATCTGAGCCCTCTAGCTTCCCCGCTACACCGCAGGAGTGCCTGTCTGCCGCCAGGCGAGGTGATCTCCCATGCGGGATTATCAGAATTCTGATTTTCCTTAGTATGTCTCTTACACAACCCTGCCATGTTTAGGGGATTCCCATTTTGAGAATTTAGAGAACGTTCTGACGACTTCTATTCACATACACGAGAAAGTTGCATCATTATTTTTGTTTGTTTGCAGTTAGAGAGCTTTCTCTTATCTGGAAAATTCCTTTGTCTGGAACAGCTCATTCTAGATCAGGGGTGGAAATGTTAGTTGTGCCAAAGAGTCTGGTCTAAATTTCACGGAAGTGTTCATTGGCTCCCATAAAGCTACAGCCTTCGCTGTTTTAGCCCAGGGTGATAACAGGGCACATCAGAACGTCTCCCCATGGTCCTCTCGTAAAGACAGTTATACTTTCTTCCTTTGGTACCAAGAGGAAGCAATTTGAGTGTCCTCATTCCCCCTGGAGTTCAGCGGGGCACTTAGCCAGGAAGGGGACCCCCTCGGTGTCCTCAACTTGGCCATCTGCTGCTGGAGGCTGGTTTTCTTGGAGGGTTTCTCCCAGGGAGCTGTCTGGGATAATTTGAAATGACTCATGGGCAGGGGAACCATTTCAAATTGGGAGAGGCTTCCTCGTGCTAATCACTGTCCTTCCTGCTGCATAGAGAGAGGCAGGACGGGTCCTGTAGCCTCACCCAACACACCCAGAACACACACTCCTGAATATCTCTCCACTCAGAGAAGTTTCCAGACATCCCTAGAATGGTTCGCTCCCCACCTTTCAGGCACCTGGGCGGGCTCCCACATCGTCCTGATGCATTTCATCTCAGGTTGCCTTTTGACTTTCCATCCCTTAAAATGACATGTGACAGCCTCCTCCGAGCTCACCCTCCTGCCAGCATCTTTCCTCAGTCACCCTTGAAGTGGCTTCTCCTCAGTTCCGTCCTTCATCAAGGCCAGACCCTGTTTGCTGCCTCCAGTGTCGGACATGTGGCCGGTGTCCTCCCTTCAAAGGCAGAGCGACTCGGTGCCCCTGTGCTCGCTGGCACTGCCCGGGTGTCCTGACAAGCCAGTCTGCCTTCCTTCCTGAGGAGTCTTCCTGCTCCGTGTTTTGGGGCCCCGGGAGCTGCATCAGGGGCAGAGGGAAGAGTCCGGGGCTTGGAGCCTGGGTCAGAGTCGTGGGTCTCCCGTTTACAGTGAGCCTTGGCTTGCCGACTCCTGACCGCGTGGTTCTGGCTCGGAGTAAGGCGGCGGGGCTGGCCAGTATGGGTAGGAGACAAAGATTGGCATCCCCAACCCAGGTCTGTCCCTCGAAAGCGGGAATGAACTTAGACCCTCTGGGTGCCCGAGGCTGGGAGGGCCGGGTCCGAGCTGGGAGGGGTGGTTGCAGAGACTGGCCCCAGGTCTGGAGGAGGCCCGTGGCTCACCCACGTGAATCCCCCAGGACTGATCCCCAAAGTGGGGCTCCTCCAACTCCAGTAGGAACATTACTGTGGTTTGCGTGCGCCCACTCTGTGCCAGGTACTTGCAAGAATCCTCCGTGGCAGAACCTCTGATTATCAGCCTATCACACAAGTGTGGGAATTGAGGCCCCGGGGGTTAAGCACTCGCCTAGCACAGGGCCGGGGGCAGGCCTCCCTGCTCCGGCTTCAGAACAGGTGTTTTGTGTCGGGGGTCTGGCCCTAGCTCCAGGAGGAGTGGCCCACCCGTGGGGTGGGTACCGTGGTGGTTTTTATTTTGGTCCCTTCTTAGTTTGCTGTCTGTCTGCCTGAGCTGTGGAAGGACATCCCCGACCCCTGCTCTTCCCCTCGCAGGGCCTGGCTTCCAAGGGATCCCCAGCCGTCCCCTCCACCCTCCTCCTGGGTTAGCCGTAGACTAATCCCTTTTCCCATTAGGTGAGCCAAGACAAGATTAGGGCTTTATTAAAAGGAAATTAAACCAGGAAATGAAAGGATAAACAAATCCGAAACGAGAAAAAACAACAGCAGCAGAGCAGATGAGTTTACAGGGCACAGTTCTTGATCCCAAAGGGGTGAACACCTTCCAGCAGGCGGCCATCAACCTGTCGTCCTCAGCATCGCCGGGCCTGCCGGGGCCAAGCTGGTTGTTGTGGTGGTCACAGCAGACGTGGTCTTCTAGGGGCCTTGACGGTGGGGGCTGTACTCGCCATCACCTTACCCGTGTCCGTCCCTCCTTAGCCCCTTCCTGCGTCTCGTGTGCAGAATGCTGCTCCCTGGGGGGCCGACGCAGGGAATGGTTTGCATCCCCCCCCCCCCGGGGAGGGGGGAAGCAACATTTCACACCCTTCCCAAAGCATCATCCCTCTATCCTCATCACCCTTCCCTGGGCACCCCTGCCATTGTCAACCTTCTGTTTCTCGATTGCCCTGAGCTTCTGATGGTCCCCACTTGCATTCTTCTTGTAACACTCCTCCTCCTCCTCCCCCCTCCTTGCTTGGCCAACTCCTGCCTCTTCTTCAGACCTTGTCTTAAATGTCGCTTTCTCAGAAGCTTTCCTGGGACCTCCCTAAACCAGGTTGCTCGGGGCCCCTTGAAGTGCTCCCCCAAGGCACTCGTCAATTAGTTATTTAGTGATTAGTTATTCTTTGATGCCCGTCTCCCCTGCCAGACTCTAAACTCCAGGAAGGCCACGATAGGGTGTGTTCACCTCAATACGGAGCCCCCAGAGCCTTAAGTGCCTGGGGAATATCTGTTTGTCCATTCGCCTACTCAGTCATTCAAGAAATAGTTCTTGAGTGTGAGTACCCACTGTGTATTGGGTACTGTGCGAGGGGCAAAGGGTACAACAATGAACAGCACAAAGTGCCTGCTGTCGTGGTGCTTGCAGACCAGCCAGTCTTTCCTGTTTGCTAAATAAGTGACCGACCTTAAGAGGAACAAGCCATTCATCCCAGTGAGACGTTTCTAACAACAAGGGTTGCTTGCCATCGGATGGGCCACCTCGTGGAGGTGAGCTCCCCGTCACAGGAAGCATTCAAGGAGAGCTTCGGCAACCCGTTGTCCCAGTGCTATAAGTGGAGCCTTCTGAAGGTCCCAGTCGCATCCAAGCTTCTCTGAAGGGCACTGTGGGCTGGATGCTGTCGGGTAGCTGCCAGGCTAGGCCTACGGGAAGGAAGCAAGAGGAGATCAGGAAGGGGGCCGGGGGCAGCCTGCAAGGTACACATTGTCTTTGTGTTTTCCTGGTGGAAGTCAACAAGCTCCTCTTGAAAGCTGGAGCCAAATATTTTCACTTCGTATAAAGTAAATTTCCATTTTTTTTAAAGATACTAGGAAAGCTTTTTTTTTTTTTTTAAAGTACATGTTTTTCAGATTATAAAAAGTGATCACTTTGGAAAACACAGGAAGACATAAAATTAAGGAACTTTAATTCTTCTACCCAAAGGTAATCATTGTAAACATTTAAATTTATTTTCTCCCAGTCTTTTTTGAGGAATATATAAAAATAGAAATTTAAAACAAATGAGATCACATCTTCTATCTTGTTCTTTTGACTCAATAGAATGTGGACATTTTCTACTTCATGAAATATTGTTCCTAGTTAAGATTTTTTACCTACTGTATAATGTTTCTATTTGCACGTTCTCTGTTGATAAAATAGATCACCCCGGTATTTAGAGGCTGAAACAATAATCCGTATCTCTCACACTTTCTGTGGGTCAGGAATTTGAGAGTGGCTTGGTTGGGCTCTTCTGGTTTCGGCTGCAGTCACCTGTTGGCTGGGCCTCGGTGGTTCACTCCCGCGGCTGACGACCGGCCAGCCTGAGTGTCCTCGCAGCGTGGCAGCTGGCTTCCCCCAGAGTGAATGATCCCGGAGGAGACAGCCAAGTGGAAGCTGTGTCTTTTCTATGGCCTAGGCTTGACGGGCCCACACGGCCACTTGGGTAGTATTCTATTTGTCACACAGGTCATCCCTGCTTAGTGTTGGAGGACTTGAATACCCGGCGGGAGGGTCCTTTGTAGCGACCCTGGAGGCTGAGGCCGGCTCCCACGCCCTCCTGTTGCCCCCCACGCAGCCCGTCCCTCGTTGTTAAGCATCTGTATTGTTTCCATTCTTTTGCTATTATATGGAACGTACATTCCTCTTTTTAAAATTTTTTGAAGATTTTATTTATTTGAGGGAGAGGGAGAGAGCACAAGCAGGGGGAGGGGCAGAGGGAGAGGGAGAAGCAGGCTCCCCGCTGAGCAGGGAGCCAGAGGTGGGGCTCGATCCCAGGACCCCGGGGATCGTGACCTGAGCCAAAGACAGACACTTCCCTGACTGAGCCAGCCAGGCAGCCCCAAAATGTACTGTTCCTGAAAGCCTTAGGCATCTGCTATGGTACAAGCGCCTCATCTGCGTTTGGTTTCACTTTAGTCCGGCCAGGGTTTCAGAGTCACAACCTAGGAGCCATTTGGGGCCATACCCAAAGCTGGGCTCCCTCTGGACCACTCCCTTTAATCATCGCCATGCCCCTTGAAGGGATGGTACCCCGTAGTACTTCAGTGGGTTAGCCGGGTCCGGCAGGAAGCAGAATTCAACTCTGAGACTCTCTAATGGAGGAACCACTTGCAGAGACCTGAGCAGGAACAAGGAAACCAGCAAGATCTCGGGCGCCCTGAGCCTGGGAACAGAGATAAGCCATTGCCACCTTGAGGCCTGAAGGGAGGGGGCAACAGAACTACGGTGGAAGCCGGGGACATACACTTCAATCTCTCTCCTCTGCGCACTCTCCTCTCCCTGTCCCCTACTCTCTTCCCTTCTGCTGGCCCCTCCTATTGGCCAAACTGAAACAGGTCAACGAAGAGCCAGGCTGGAGCCCTGTGGATGTGGGCCATGGGGTCAGCCTCCTGCGGAGATAGAAGGGTAGAATAGAAGGGCAGAAAGAAGAGCGAATGGAGAATAGCCAGCACGCTGTCAGTCAGTAGTTCATCGACATCCTTCAGATTCTTCCGGCAAGGGAGAGGTGGCCTTGGTGACGCTGCTGGGAAGCGCAGAACAATGGGCCAGAACCGAGGTCACGAATCCTGGCCATGTTATAGATGTGGGGGGCTGATTCGGCTATTCCCCATGATCAGAGCAGCAGTGTGCCCTAGCTTGTGGTGAGCGTTGTCCACGTGCAGGGCAAGGTGCTCCACGACAGGGCCTTCTCCACGCACTGTTGCCCACCTTTGTAGCCAGTCCGTTAGGCACATGCTATCACGAGCCCCTCTCGGGCAAGGAAAAACGGGTTCGGAGAGTCTCAGGATCCGGCCTGAGGTTACACAGCTAGCAGCAGAGCTAGGATTGGACTCAAGTCTGTTTTCCCCTCCCCCCCAGTGCAGCCTAGGCAGCCTAAGGTGGAGGGGTGGGGGGGGTCCGATTTGGTTTCTCGAAGAAGCCTTCAAGGGCTGCTTCCACCATGGAGCAATTAAAAAAAAAGAGAATAAAATCTTTAACATACCAACTCTCTGGACACAGGTGTGCCCGGGAGTGAGAGTGTTGTGTGTTGGACAGTTGATGGGTTTTGTGCCGGTGCATACAAAGTCGGCAGGAAGGGGAAAAAAAGACACCCCTTGGAATAACAGGACTGGGGAACGCGGTGCTCGGCATGGTGACCTGCCGTGATGGAGGTCGCCTTCGAGATCTTCGGGAATGACCGGGGGGAGGCTGCTGCTGATGGACGAGGCCCGCTGGCAGCTCCCCAGAACAGTGTCCCAGCAGCCCTGGGCCCTCGGGAGCTCTGTCCATCCCTTGGTTCTAGAAGAAGGCCTTCCCCGCCACCCCCCCCCAGGGCAGATGGGTGGGTGTAAGGGGGGAAGGGGGGGAGGGGGACGAGAGAGAAGTAGAGGTGGGGAGGGAATGGCATTACTCTGCACTCAGCGTTGTGCAATAATGAAAAGTACCCACTCTGTCTTCAGCGCTGGGCGTGTGGTCAAAAAAATTTAGGAACTTCCCTGGTTTGTTTTCATCGACATCCTTCAGATTCTTCCGGCAAGGGAGAAGTGGCCTTGCTGACGCTGCTGGGAAGGTCACCTAGGCGGGGGAGGGGCCCAGAGCTCTTCCGAGGACCTTTCTGGCTCTTCCTCAGGCTCTCCCGCAGGGGCAGCCAGAACCCACTGAGTTTGGGGGCGTGTGTTGCGTTTCTCTTCCAGGTAGAGAATCTTCTGTTCATGCTTTAAACTCTAGGTGCCACCATCGAAATACCTCTTCCACCCTGGGGTGCCTGGACATTTGCCCAGGTAATCTCCCTAATTGGAAGCCAAGTCTGTGAGAGGGCCCCCCCGAACATCTGCCTATGCACTTTGGAGATGCAGGCCCAGGGCCAGGGCTAGGAGGGCACTGTGGGTAGAGATGACAGTGGCCCATGTGTTCGCAGAGTCTCCAGGGCAGAAAAGAGGCAACCAGTTCCCACCCAGGCCTTTGCCAGCCGGTGGGACAATTCCATACAGGCTGGAATTTGAGATCAGGCAGGATTTCAGCATCAAAGGTGGGAGGCACAGGAGTGCTTGGTGAACTTTGCCCCCGGGGTCCTGCACATAGTAAGTGCTCCCTCAGGCGGCATTGCTGAGGGCCTGGCAGGTGTGGGGCGGGGAAGAACAGAACCTCAGGAGCCCGACGGCCTGGGGTTACATCCATTCTCTGTGATCCCGGGCAAGACACAGATAATCATGGCCCTGCCTCATGGGGTTGTTACAAGGGTTAAATGATTTGATTCTTGGGGAGAATTTAACACATAAGTATTTATTAATCATCCTCATTATTATTATTCCTAATTTTTAGCCCCATTTCAAGATAGGTCAAACAGCCTCTAATACCTGGGTTTTATCAGCACCCAATTGGCAGTTCTAACCTGGTTCAAAGCCATCCAGCATAACACCAGTGGATTAATTTCTAAATTAATCTAAAGCTTTATGCTCAATTCTTACTTGCATTAAAAAATTAATACCGGATGTAAGAGCCCTGATTTACAATTTGGCATCCGTTCATGTGAAAATGATCTGTGGGTTCACACCGAAAACGCTTAACGAGAGCCAAGAATATGACACCTGGATTGTTCGTTTTGAAATGAGGGATGTTTGAGTGCATATAATTTAATTAACATTTATCGAATACCTGCTCTGTTCCAGGCCCTGCGCTGTTCATCACTACACATTTCAACAGCGCCCCCACCCCGCCCACCTAGCCTGTATTTTTGAGAAGAAAATCACTGTAAACAAAATATTAACTTGGAGCCCCAGATGGAAGAGAGTGGTTCCATTTTGGGGTAGGAGTGGGAGAAGCCCCTCACCTCTCTGCTCAGCCTTCACCTGCAGGCTGGTCCTACCTGGGGTTCCGTGGCTGGGCCCCTCCCTGGTCACTGCTTCTTGTGCTGGTGGGAGCACTGAGCAGAAGTGACCAACCCAAGGCCGTTCTGGAAAGTTTTGATGAAATGAAACCAGACCCCATGACGCTCCAGTCCACTCCTTCCACTTTTCCCCTTAAGTTTTTATTGCTCGTTATTCCTAATTAAAAAAAAAAAATTGTTTTTAATTTGTTCTTTCTACTGCCCTCAGCTCCTTCCAATCCCAACTCTTGCTAACCTGACCTATTTGCTTCTCACGGATCTTGCTTCCAGAGGCTCTCAGGAGGTGTTTTCTGGGGGGGTATCGCCCTGGTGACACTAGACAAGGAGGGTGACAGGGTAGGGTAGGGAAGGGATAAGTAGACCCATATAGCGGGGCCCTGAAGCATGAAGCAGGTGCAACTGTGCCCAACGTATATTCCGCGGTCCCCAGCCCATGTTCCGTCCCATTCTTCCCGCTCACCCAGTTCTTAGAGCTTTCATGAAAAATGCAGAGAGTTCTGAGTGTTCTTTAGCGGTCATTTACATTTTCGGTGCAGTCCTACTTGCAGTTCGATTGAGAGGAGAAGAATAACCGCCAAATAAACTAAAAGTGGCAGCAGGCAATGACAGTAATTGTCGGCAGCAGGATAATTGATCTAATTACACAAAGGAAAGCTGCTCGCTGGGGAGCTGCGCCTGTCAGCCCCACAGGCAGGCGGCAGCTGATGGGGTCCCACGTCCTGGGTGGCTGCAAGAAGAGAAGAGGGTTCCAGACCAGGTGGGGGCCAGGGAGGGGCGCCGCGGCCACCGTGCGACGCAGCTCCGGCCAGCCTGCAAGTGGTCCCTGAAGTGCGTCCTGCCGGTTTCCTCTGGAGAGCGGAGGGTGCACGTGGGGTAATTCAGAAAATACCCTACGACTGCTGTGTTTACCATTAACTTGCCAGGTCCCGAATTCCTAGGCCCGAGACGAAAGGCATCATTTACAGACCTGGTCCGGAAGGGCCACCCACTCCGTCTCAGAAGCCCCTCTGAGGCTCGCGGGTTGAAGTGAGGCTAGGGATTGATGATCTTGAGCTATGTTCCCCCTGGAAGCAGGTCCAAAGGGCCAGGGGCCGCAGCCCTGCTCTCTGACCGTGCTCCCTGCCCACACTGTGGGCTGGCCTGCTCTTCCCCGGGCCCAGTGACCTTCCATTTTGTCTATGGAGGCATCTATCCTTTGTTGTAAAATTGTGATAGATAACACATAACGTGAAATGTGCTGTCCTGACCATTTCTAAGTCTGCAGTTCGGGGGTGTCAAGGGGTTAGTCACATTGTTGTGCAATGGTTCTCTAGAACTTTTTCCTCTTGCACAACAGAAACTCTGGACCCCTCATCAACTCCGCATTTCCCCCTCCGCACTGCCCCTGGCAACCACTGTTCTTCTGTTCCTCTGAGTTCGATTACTTCAGATGTCTCCTATAACTGGAATGGTACGGTGTCTATCTTTTGGTGACTGGCTTACGTGACATAGCCTCGTGTCCTCAAGGTTCATTCATGCTGTGCCATGTGTCAGGATTCCCTTCCTCCCGAGGCTGAAGAATATTCCTTTGTATGGAAATACATTTTCTTCATTCATCCGTCAGCTGATATTTACTCTTTTTAAACAAATATTTCTAAGCACCTACTACACTCCCAGCTGTGCCCAGAGGCGTATGAGTGGGACAGGCAGTGTGCGAGTCCAGATACCTGAGGAGAGAGAAGACTGCATCTCCCCTTGAGTGAGAGGGCAGCCTGGACCACCATGGCCGCAACCCCGTAATGCCAAGTCCCTACCACGGACCAAGCACCGGTCTGAGGTCTGTATTCATGTCATCATTGTACATGATCTCATGGAACCGTGTCCATCACCCCATCAGGTAGGTGCCGCCGTTCTTACCAGCAAGGAAACCGAGTCCGAGACGTGAAGGCACGTGTCCGGGTGCATATAGCAGGTAGTGGCGGAACAGGGTTGGAACCCAGGCTGTTGGCTCTGGGCCTACAGCTCCTAAGCAGTCGTTGCCCAGTCAGACTGTGGAGTCCGGCCCAGCACCGAGGAGCAGCCTGAAAAAGCTTCCCTGGCCATTCCCCTGTCCAGCCTTGACGAATGATACTCCAGACCCCTATCCTGCCCCTGGTCCCCAAAAGGAGCTGGAGGGACCAGCTCAAAAACCTCAGGAGAGTGCTGTGTTTGCATGTCAGTGTCCTTTGCACCTGCAGGGGCCCAAGGTGCTGTTCCCAAGGTGGTTGAATGCCTCTTCCCCACCGTCTGGAGCAAATCATGGATGTGTAGCTAGTTCCCCAGTTGGCAGAACGTAATGGGGTGCTGTGTGAGGCCAAGGGGGGCCTAGCGTGCTACGCACCTACATGGCTTTCACTGTCCTCCTGTGAGAAGGGAAGGGGTTGCCTGGGTGTAAGACATTCTTTCCAAGAGTTCATTGAGCATCTAAACATGCCAGGTGCTGGGGATGCAAAGGTGATCTAGCGAGGCCCCGACGTCACGGAGGGAGCCTTTTGAAGACTGCAGCCATGGTCATGGGGTGGGGGGAGGCTTCCTGGCTGCCCACAGTCAGTGGATATTCAGAATTCAGAATCCTCTGGGCTTATCCTAGCACTTGGTGGAACCCAAAGACTTTTCCCTTAGCTCCTCATCTAGAGTTTTCTAAAAAGGCCTTGAGATGTGGGAGAAGCTGCTGGTGATGAGATCAATAGAGAGACGCCCCCAGACTGTGGGAAATGGCCAAGGACATGGATACGTGTGGAGACGGCTGAATGTGAATTTAACCATGGGTGCTCCTGGAGGAGGGTACAGCTTCCCTGGTCCCTGGATTCCCTGTGAGAAGGATGCCCTGCGCTGAGGGAGAGCACAAAGGAGGGGTGCACCTTGTGGGGAAGCTTCCTTCTCCCTTCCTATGGCAGTTTGTGCCTCCTGTGCACCCCCTGTCCCCAGCCCAAGGGTCTGGAGACTTTGGCCTATCCAGTCACCAGGTGCAAGGAATTGAGGCCAGACAGCCCCATCCCTTTGCTCAAGCGGGTGGATGCGAGGTCACCGCATCTGATGCGAGCATCTGGCCTTCCTGCAAAGTGAGCCAGGATTTCCCTGCAGCCCCTCATCCCTAGTTCCTATTAATCTCCACTGCCACGTTCCCCTAGAGTGTGGAGCTCATCCTCAGATCCCCTCCGTCTTCAGAATGGAGATGATCACGGCATCTGCACCATAAGGACTGAAGGAAATACATGCAAAGCGTCTGACACAGTGTCTAGCAAATAACATGTCGTTAGCTCTCATTTCTGTCATCCTTTGGCTGCTGGCACGTGTTTTGGGTCTCTGTCCCTCTCTGTCTGAAATTCTGGGAAATGCTGAGAATTTAGGGGCAAAGGAAGCATTGCATTCATGCCCAGTAATAGCTGATGGAAATGGCGGGGGGCTTTGTGGATTTGACCAGGAAGCTTTCTTCTGCATGCCCTGCTTTGGGTGGTGGTGGGGTGAGCGGCTTTGCAGAGCTCAAAGAGGCTGCTAGCTGCTCAGTACAAATCCCTCTGACCTTGGAGCTGGAGCTTGGGAAGGTATGTTCCACTTCATGGCATTTCTTTTAATTCGCTTCTGATTGATGTAAGAGATGCCTGTGGGGAGGCTCTACCCCTCTGGCCTCAGCAGGATGGCCAAGGATGGATTCCTTCTCTGTTCTCATTCCCTGAAGATCTGTCAGCCTTTTGTCCAGAAGCCCCAGGCTGGAGGGGCCAAGCAGGCAGTGGGAGAGGAGGGAGAACTGCCTTCTGGTTTGTGACTCCTCAGATGATATGCATTTGGGGAGCAGGAACCCTCAAGAGGCTGGGGAAGGTGGGAGGCAGGAGCTTCCTTGGTTTTTCACGGCCAGAGGTCCCTAACCAACGTCAGGCTGCTTTGTCTTCTTGTTCCTCAGAATACACGGGAGAGCCAGTCTAACAGAGAGTGTTCCAGGAAATGGATGAGAGATTTGGGTAAAAAGGAGAGCAGAGATGTGATCATTTTGAACCCAAGAAGCACGTTTGGGTTAGGAAGTTCCAGAGTGTAGTGGGGGTGTGCTGTAGGCATGTTAAACCAACTCCGCCATCTTGCGTGTCTATGGGGCCAACTGTGGTATGCTAGTGGAGGTCAGGGTGCATGTGGCATCCCCCCATTGGCTTCTGTGGCATCTGAACCCCATGATAGCCTCAGCCCCAGGCTAACTGGTCTAACTGGTACACAGGTGGCCCTTGCCACCTTTGCTCATGGGACTTTGGAATGTCTCTCCCCAGCCCATGAGATGCAGAGTAGATCATGTCCAACAAATCGTTTTCACAACCACTGGGGCTTTGTTGGGCAGGAGGAGGGAGACAGCGGAGGAACAAAGAAGGGCCAGGTCAGTCTTTATTTCTGCTCAGCAAGCATGTATTGACCCCTTCTGGGCGCTGAGGCTCCGGGGGTGACCCGGCCCACATCCCTGCCTCTAGCTGCGCCCAGAAGGTTTTGGTGTTTCTGATATGTTGAATATTCTCTGTGAAAGGACAATGTGCCGGCAAAAAATCGTTAGACATTGCCTAACTGGAACTTCATCTTTCCTTTTTTTAAAAAATTGATCAAGAAAGGAAGTGCGACTCGGGGAGGCTGAGTTACGTAAGGCCACAACGCTCGTAAACAGTGGAGCCTTTTCTCGGCTCACCCCAGCACACCCGTTTGTTTTTCAGGTTACAGAATGGAGCCGTCTCTGTTCTAGGCAGCATCTTGAGGTCACCGTTTGCAGGTCTTATCTCTGGGAGGGGAAACAAAAAGGATACACTTTAAAGGTTCCACGCCCTCTACCCTAAAGGGCCATTTGTCCGCCTTTTCCGTTCCTGCCGGGGATCCGCGTTCGAGAACACAAGACCTGTTATGTTTAGCGCATTCTCCCGGGTGAGAGGCATGATTGATTAGAACCTAAGAAGCTGTTCGCGGAGAAGGGAGTGAGGTCTTCCAGGAAGCCACGTCTCGCGCCGCGGTGTGGAGTGCAGAATTGATCTGGGAGCCACAGGGCCTTCTTTCTCCCCTCGGGCATCATTCTCGGGCCGGCCCCCCTCCCGGGTTCTGCCTGTGAGCCGCGTGTGAGAAATCCCGCATCCCCAGTCTCACCGTGCGGAGAAGGAGACGGGGCTTCTGGGAAGGACGGGAAGAAATAAACCCCCCGCGCCCCACGTGTTTGAATACACAGGGAGTCGTGACGGCGGGCGACCTGAGGGGCTTCTGTGCCTTCTCCTTCCTTTGCAGCTCGGGAGCCTTGGATGGACGTGTGCGGATTTCGGAGGGCCAGGGGCTCCGGTGTCGTGTGTCCGGAACACACGGAGGGAGAACCTTGCTCAATGAGCCACTGTGTCGGTCTTGGCTCAGGCCGGAGCGTGGCGTCCAAGGCAGCCCAGGCCCGAATAAAGACACGCTTTATTTCCCCTCCGGTTGACAGAGGGGGATTTTGAAGGTAACAGGGGAAACAGAGTGAGCAGTGTTCAAGGATGCAGCCCACCTTCCTGGATAGTTTTCCACTGCAGCAGGTCCGCCCAAGCGAGCTGGCCGAGGGGACGGAGAGTTTTCCGAGCATGCCGCGGGGACGGGGCTGGGGGCTGCCCCACAGGCCCTTCTGCGGCGCCGCGGGGTCAGGGGTGGGGGAGATGTGTGTCCCCGTGTGTGTTAGTGTGGTAGGGCTGCTGTAACAGAATCCTGCAGACGGCGGGCTTCAACAGCAGAAGTCTACGGTCTGGTCCAGTTTGGAGGCCAAGAGGCCAACGTCAAGGTGTGGGCTTGGAAGGAGCCGTTCCAGGCTCTCTCCTTGGCTTGACCATGGCCTTCTTCATACTCAAACGGCATTCTCCCTGTACCGCTGCGTCCAAATTTCCTCCGTCCATACGGCACCAGTCACGTTGGATGAGGGCCCACCTGATGATCTCATTTTCATGTGCTTACCTCTGTAAAGGCCCTATCTCTAGATATGATCACATTTTGGGGGACTGGGGCTTAGGACTCCAACATAGGAATTTTGGAGGGACACAGTTCAACCCACAATAGCATGCATGTTGTATTCCCATCTTGTTCATCTGGAGATGAGGAAGCCGATGGGGAGGGGGGTCCCTAACACGGCGCCTCATAGTGCATTGATGACTGGCCCTTCTCTCCGCCTTCTGCTTTCATCCTCTTCCTGAAAGACATACCTTTCAGACCCCACAGCGTCTAAACCCTGCTTATATCAAAATATTCAGAGCTGCTCCTTACTGTTGGCTCCTTAGACACCAAGCAAGGTGCTCAGTAGGCACTTTATTTATATTAACTCATGGAATCCTCATGGTGACCCTTTTTATTCCCTTTGTTTAAACAAGGACACTGAGGCATAGGGAGGTTGAGTCACTTGTCTGAGGTCACGTAGCTCTTATGTGGTGGAGCTGAGATTTGAAGCCAGGCCATCTGGCTGCAGAGGGTACCTTAGACAGCACTTCCACGTCACTTCATAGGACTCGGTATTTGACATGAAGCCCTTCACAGCTTAGCAACGGCTCCACGTATGTTCTCCTGCTTGAGCTCCATCACAAAGGGCAACGCTGGTGAGGCTGAGGAGGACGGATTCTAACTTGGGGTCCTCTGGCTCCATGCTCAAGACTTGGGAGGATGCTCTGGGCTCCGCATCTATGTGCCCTGACTACCACTCTGTGACTTCAGGCAAGAGGTGTAACCTCTCTGTGCCTCTCTTCCCTCATCTGTAAAGTGGGGATGATAGTCTTAGGGTCGTTTAGGGAAGATCACATGAGTGACTGGCACATGGTAACTGCTTGATAAACATGATCGATGGTAATTTTATTTCGCCATCTGCCTCAAAGAGCTGTCAGCCAACCCTGTCCCCACTTGATCCCTTGTCTTCATGGTCCAGAACTGTGTTGCTCAGTGCGGTGCCCTGAGCCCACATGGCTATTGAGCACTTGAGATACGGCTCGTGTGAGCTGAGATGTGCTGTCAGGATTAATTACATACATACCATGTTTTGAAGGTTTAGTGCCCCCCAAAATTAATTATCTCAATAATTTTTGTGTTGATTACATGTTGAAGTGATAAAGGTTTAGATATACTGGATTAAACAAAATATATTATTAAAGTTAATTTCATTTGTTTCTTTTTTACTTTTTTTAATGCAGCTACTAGAAAACTTGGGGAATTTTCCCAAATGTGATTCTTGGATTCAAAAAGATGGCATGTATACTTGTGTTGGATGGTACCGGTCTAGACTGTGGACTGTAAGCTCCAGGGACCACATTGTTTTGTTTTTTTTGTTTTGTACCCTAGCACCTCACTCAGATCCTGGCCCCAGAGGAGACAGACACACACACACACACACACACACACACACACACACACACACACACACACACAATCATTGTTGATGTGGTTTTGATTATTCTTAAACTCAGAAAGGTCTGTTGGGTACCAAGCCAGGATCCATCCAGGGAAAGCCCTTGGTTCCCAAAGCTCAGGGAAAGCCCATAGACTGGAGTTTCCAACTCCCTGGGTCTCTGGCGTCCCTACCCTTGGGTGTGGCCCAGGCCGGCCCCCCACCGATGGCTGGGTTTGACCTCCAGGCCTCTGCTTCTCTTGAGGGAGTCTCACTATGCAGCAGAGGGAAAACACGGCTGTGGACATCTCTTCTATTTTCAGCGTGTTAGGGAAACCAATTTTGCACTGAGGACATGAAAGCTCACTTTATAGGCCAAAGGAGCCCCATGAAAGAGATCACTGTGCGTGGTGGCAGGAGAGAAAGGCCTGAAGGAAATTTCCACCAAGTTCAAGGTCCTCTTCTGGACTTGCTTCTCAGATGGAGCTTTGTGAAGATAAAAAACTTAATCCTTCTACCTCCATCCCTCCTCCACATTCCCTTCGTCCCCAAAGCAAACCCCAAACCCTGCCCTCATAAGGGGGTCTAGATCTGACTTTTTTTTTTTTTTTTTTGGCCTTAGGTCTGTGGGTATGGACCAGCTCCGCCCGCAGTACTGACAAATCCCAAGATCTGAGACCACTGAGTAGAGCATCTGAGGAGGAATTTCGGTCAAGGACTTCTGGGACTGGATGGGTCTTAGGTCTCTGGTCCAGCCTCTGAGGTTTTGGGTTTCTATTGTCCTTACCCTTCCGGTGACATCTCTGCTACTGGTGAGGGCCCAGCATGCAGGAGACATGAACCCAGTGACGGGGTCCACAGCTTCACCAACCTGCCCCTCTTTCTCACGGTCCGTCTGCTTTCCGTCACCCAGACTTGGCCTTGCGCACTCACTCTGGTGAGGGTCGAGGTGATGCCATTGCACTGCTAGGAACTTTGATTCACCTGTGCCCAAAACCTGATGTAGTTTGGCCCGAGTCATGTGTCTTTGAGCAAGCGACAACTTCTCAGGCCCTCGGTTCTTCATCAGTAAAAATGGAAATAATGGCATCTGCCTCACTTGCCCTTGGGGTCAAATGAGATAATATGTGACGAGCCACAGACAGTGCCCAGAATGTGGCAGACATGGGGGAAACATGAGCAGCCCTTCTCTACTTGTCCCTAAGTCTTTGCTTTTCCGTCTGGTCCTGCTCTGCCTCCCGGGTAAGGTGCTCCCTTCCTCTGACCACGACCGGTGAGAGCTGGGATGCCGGGCTCTGCCCGGGTCTCTGGCACACACAGGATTTTCATGCCAGTCTAATGATATCCGGTGGAGAGTTCTCTTCCATGGCAGATACAGAATTTGGATAAAGTATGCTGGAAGTTGGAGATTACTAGTATTTCTACCTCCTAGCTTTTCGGAAGCCACCTGTCCTTTCTATTTGTGTCAGGATTAGAACAAGGAATCTTGGCAAAGAGGAGATATTACTTTTAATTAAACATCCTGAGCCTCATTTCCCATTTGGGAATGACTCAGTGAGCTCCAGATGGGTGGAGGAGAAGGAAAGCAGGAAGTCATTTTTAATAGAAGCTCAGATGGTCACAGGGATTACTAACCAAAGTCAGGGATCCCATCGCAAACATGGCGCCTCGCACATAGCAGGATCTCCGTGTGTGGATCCCTTGCCTTTGGTGTGGTGGCTGAGGCAGGTCACCGAGGAGGGGAAGAGCACTTGGGAGTCCTAAATCTGGGTGCCAGCATCAGCGCTGTCTCTCATTCGTGGTGTGTCCTCAAGCGAGCCACTTTCCACCTCTGAGCCCCAGGCTTCTCGTGCTTCTCGCCTTAAAAATTAGAAATCGCAACTCTACCCACTTTGTGTGTTGATGATGAGTATGTAATAATTGAATGAAAGTGCTTCGTGAATGGCACAACTCCATGGCATACTAGTTCCCCGTTCTTAATTATTGTGGTTAATGATAATAATTGTGCCTCTTTTTGATTTGATTTGGGTAAATATTAGTCAATTCCCAGTCATGATTCAAACTGGATGTCTTTCAAATAATACAGTTTCTAGGCCATTTCTCAACTCTTGCCACCGAATATTGTTCACATTTGCTTTCTGGAGGCAAACACTCAGGTTCTCTTCCATCCTCCATTCCTTTTTGCCTGATCCATAAACGATCCCCAGCTCACCAAGGCACCAGATGGGAGACTAGGGGGCTCTTTCGAGAAGAAAGAAAAAGCTCTTTGAAAAAGTGCTGATAGAGAGTGTTTATTTAATTCCAGAGGAGGAGGGTCTGTTTTTGTTTTTTAGGTGTAATGCAAGTCGAGTTTATTGCTCCTTGAGCTTTTAATTGGTTTACTAATATTTTTTTATAGCTTCTTATTTTAATGTTTACAGGTCCCCAGATGCTGAGATTTACTGACATCCATAAAGGGATTGATAAATGATTTAGTTGAACTAGCAAAACTGGAGGCATTGTATGAATTCGAAATTGTGCCATAGGGCCCGCTCTGCAGCCACTAATTTGTTTAATGTGATTTGCGTCCTGCAGCTGTTCCTCACCAGAGTCACAAGAAAAACAGACACCAGCTGTTCCCCCAGCAAAGCGGGGAGGTGCCCAGGGGATTGGGGCCAGGCCTCAGAGAACGTCAGGTAGGGGCTGGCAGGCTGGTCTGGATTAGGTCAGCAGGGCAGACTTCCTTCTGGAGGTCTGGGCAAGCCCTAGTCCCCTCTGCCCTCACCTCTGTGTGACTCTGTTGAGGTTTATCTGCATGAACGAAGGGCGAGACTGACCCATTATCCTCCTATCATTTCAGAGCAGCTATGGGACTTCTGCGGATTTACCCTCAGAAGTCAGCTAGGATGGGAAACCCTCAACAATTCTTTCAACCTCTTGATTGTCTACTGAATCTGAGATTTAGCTGAGGCTTATTCCACTGGGTTGTTTTGCTATTACTTGTTCTTCTCTGGTGCAATCAGATTTCTTGCAATTTCTAAGCTTTTTTTACAAAATATCTTTTTTACAAGAGATATTTGTTTATTACAGAAGATACAGAAAGCACAAGTCGAATAAATGAACTAGAAATCTCCAGTAAATCCATCATCCAGCAATAATCATTGTTAAAAATTTTGATACATATCCTTCTAGATCTTTGTATTTTTTTAAAAATGGACACACACAGCCTATATTTTTTTGGTAACCTGTTCTATTCACTTATCATTTTTGAGCAGTTTTTCTCTATGATCGTCAATAGGCCTGCTTAGGCTGGTGTTCAAAGGGGCTTGGGCAGGCTGACCCTAAAAGCAAAATATCTCACTGGGAAGTGTTTGCCTAAGTGCATCATGCCCTTGCAGAAAGATGAGATTAGCTGTAGCTGTGCATTTCTCTCAGTTGCTTCAATGTCATTTCAAGGGCACTATGGAACAGGTGGCTCTCTCCCTTTCCTTAGCCCATTTAAGTTATTCTTAATAAGTTCCTAAGGATGACTGTTATTTTTGTTCCCTTATTTCTTCCTCTGTTCATTCATTCATCATCCATTTAACTCATCCATTCAACGTCTTAGCTGTCTGTCCTTCCTTACATCTAAGCGCCCATCCATCGTCCCTCCATCTAACATAGCTGTCATCACCATATCATATGTCACAGCAACTAGGCTGTGTTTGGTGGTAAGGATGCAGACACGTGATGTAGGGCCATGCCACTTGGAGTTACCAGTCTCCATCCAAAACTTCCATCTGCCCTGGACCTGAGATGGTAACCTCCATTTATTTCTCCACCACGAACTGGAGCACTTCTGGACAGCTGCCCCAGCAGATAGCAGGGGTATGGCAGTGATTCCTCCTTTACAGTGGAGGCATCTCTCCATCACTTCTCTAGATCCCTAAGTGCCAACTAACCCGTAGCCCAATGCTCGGCGAGACCCCCGGATGAACGGAACATTAGACGAGAAGGTGAAGTGGCAGCAACACTTTTATTTTACTTTACTTATTTTATTTTTTAAAGATTTATGTATTTTATCTGAAAGAGAGAGAGAGTGGAGGGAAGGGCAGAAGGAGAGAATCTTCAAGCAGACTCCCCCCCCGCCCCCCCGCCACTGAGCACGGGGCTCGACCCCACAACCCATGAGCTCACGACCTGAGCCAAAACCAAGAGCCAGACCCTCAACTGACTGAGCCACCCAGGCACCCCCGGCAGCAACATTTTTAAAAAACTGTTTCTCAGCACAACTATTACGTAGCTCGTATATCAAAGAATGAGGATGGTGACAAAAAACTTTTGGATTCTTTTAGGTTTTATGTTGTTTAAGTGTGGGCTCCTCAGGTGCATGAGAGACAGCAAGGCTATTCCATGGAGGGCTGAACAGCATTCCCCTCCCTCGGGGTTTGTTCTGGAGAAGCCCGGCCTTGTATAAAGAAGGTAAGATTTATTTCTGCCAGTAGAAGAGAACGCAGAGCACCACCCGGCAGCAGCATGCAGCAGGAGGAAGTGCGCAGGGATGCCGGCAGCAGTCGCTGTAAAATGTTACGAGTGTGAGCGCCCCCCACCCCCAGAGTAAGCAAGCTGCGCTTTTTCCAGGGAAGTGGGGTTATTTCTTTTTATGGTGCCATTTCGACTTCCTAAGACTGCCATAGATTTATAAGGAAATAATTCTTCCAATGGGCCTTAGTGATATCCTAAAGTTTTGCACGTGCCACTTACGAAATGGCCAGAACTGTTCCGTGCACACATTTCCATGTCGCCAGCTCAGGCCCCTGGATTGATTGCACGTAGCAAACTAAGCTGTACGGGGCTTTTTAAAGATACCAAACTGTTTTTAATAACCCCAAGCCTGAGGCCGACGTCAGAGGTTTAATTAAAATACCGAACGTGGCCAATGCCCGTGCTATTGAGAAGGAGACAGACGGTGGTTGCTTGCCGGGCTGAGTGCGCCAGACAGGTGGACCGCAGGGGCGACCTCCACGCCTGCTCATCTTCGTTGCCCCTCCCTGCTGTCTTTTCTCTGGTGGTCTGGCCACTTTGGGGGTGATAGCAGATGTATGGAATTAGCCTTGGGATTCGGAGTCAAAGGGCCTGAATCTGGGGTCCGGCTCTCTCTTCCCCATTTATTGTGATCTACGTGGCCCTGCTTAGGTCACCGTCTGACTTTAGGCCGATTTCCACATCTGCAAAAGACCGGCACGGTAAGAACACTCCTCTCGGGAGAGCTTTGGCGGGGAGGAAGGGACAGCGTAGGAAGCAAAGGAAGGTAATACCACCTGAGCAACATTTGAAAATCTATCAGAGTCTGGAAAGTCTCTCTTCAAACTGCGCCGTTAGAATGTGGAAGTCAGTTACAAGTGCAGGTCCTGGGGTCACACTGCCTGGGTGTGAATCTTGGTGGCATTAGTGTGCCGCTCTGGGCAAGGTGTGGGACTTCTCTGTGACTCCATTTCCTCTCTGTAAACCTGAGATAATAATAATAACAACCCAATGGGGTTATTCTGATGATGACCTTAGATGATCGATCGGAAGTGCCTTGCAGAGTGTCTGTCACATTCGTTCAGTAAGGTGACGTAGTAGTGTTCCTAATTTGAACCTTTTTTATGCCCATTGAAAACTCTGCATGTAAATTGGAAACAAAAATTAGTAATTTTCTCTGGATGCAGAGCAAATACCCATTTTATGTCTCCCTTCCTTCCTTGTACGTTTCCCTCCCTCCTTCCTTCTTTCCCTCCTTCCTTCTTTCTTTCTTAGCATATTTAGACCAACATATATAGAATTGGCATAGGGATACTCTATTTAAATACCTGCCAATTGCAAGTTCTGTTTGGGTGGGGGTTAAAAATATATTTAACATGTTAAAATTTTGCCAAGAATAGGTTCTCTTTCCCTGAAAAACACCTGTACAGGTTTTTTTTTTCCCAATCTTTCAAAAAACAATATAACTTTGGATGGAGGCAAGAATAGAGGCATTTAATAAAGGAAGTTTTGGGTTTTGTGGGGTGGTTTTGTTTTGTTTTGTTTCTAAAATACAGAAAGATCAGGGGTGATTGTGAAACATGAGGACCCGTTGCAGCCCCCTTGGCCTTGAATTCTGCCCTGCCAAAGCAAGATTTTATTAAGATAAGACTATCCAATTTCCCTTTATTGTTCTTGAGACTCTGCATTTCTCAAAGTCATTTGCATCTGTCTGCATGTTGAATTCTAGAGGGTGTGATTATAGACAAATAAAATGGGGTGAAATAATTTGGGCATCCGGCTCCACTGGTATTCAGATTCAGTATTTGAGGCTCAACATGCCTGAAATACAGATTTGCTCTGAAATACAATGGATGGCCAGTAAATGTTTCTTGATTAAACAAAGAAGGAAAGACTGGGAAGGGAGGAGAATGGGGAGGGGGTAGCAGTCGGTTGGGGGACAGAGAGGCAGGGAGGGGTCTGAGAACTGCCCCCCACCCTCCACCGTGGTCCTATAATACTGTGTGTGCTACGACCTGGAGAGCCAGAATGGACAAGTTGTTACCCCATCCTCTTCTCCAAAACTGTGCCAACGGTAGCTGGGTAGCTGGCAAGGACTCTCTTTTCGTCCTATCCCTTCTGCCAGTGGCTGGCATAGCACCTGGCAAATAAGAGGTGCCTTAAAAATGCTTGTTGAATAAAATTTCTGGTAGTTTCTTGATGAAGGTAGTGGGTTGCACTTACAGAATTCGTGTTAAATGATGTGAGTCTGTTTTGAGAGTGAAATGGGCCCTGTCTGACTCGTCCCCAAGAATCCTTCTGTGCAGTGAATTTGGTCCCGCAGAGCCTCTGGTTCTGCACAATCACTTGTCCCGGAATATTGACTGTAGGCAGCGTGTCTTGTAAGAGCTCGACAGCATCTGGGTGCCATGGAGACCTGCAGGTGTTCCCCTTCCTGACCGCGATTCGTGTAATAAGATGTGGAAGTCATGCAGCCTCGGCTCACGTGACACAGACCACTGAGCTGTCCAGGCCGCGCCTTCCGTGGGGGCTGCTAGAACACAGGTCCAGCTCCAGATACATGCCATGCAGTGATGACGCACATGTTCTTAGACTGTGGCCCTTGGGAGTTTTATATCAGCCCTCATCTTGCATCTCAGTCGGAGGCAGAATTATTTTTTTTTAAGAGAGGATGCGAGCAGAGGTGTGGGGGGCAGAGGGAGAGGGAGAAAGAGAATCTTAACTGGCGCAGAGCCTCATGTGGGGCTCATGTAACCTGAGCCGAAATCAAGAGTCGGTTGCTTAACCGACTGAGCCACCCAGGCCCCTCCAGAGGCAAAATTTTGCCCTTTGTTGGGAAGGGGCCCAGTGGAGACAGAGGACAGTCTTGGACAAGTGGCCCTGACGTCACGCTTCTATCTATAGCAGGGTGTCGTAGGTGCAGGAGACTCCGGCATTCATCCAGGCTCTGCTACCTGCTCATTTCTGATCTCGGGCATCCAGGAGCCCCCCGGGGACTCTCTGACACGGGGACAGTAATGGTTCTGTGCCAGAAGGTGGTGAGGAATGAGCGAGGCATCTCCACCTCTGAGACCGCCCGAGGGCCCAGGTGATATTGGTCGCTACGGTCACACCTCCAAATCACTGGGAGGGCCTTTCAAGTTCCTGAGATGCCCAGACCTACTGAAGCAGAATCCTGGGGCACCAGGGGTTCATGTCTTTTAAAATCCCCAGAGATGATGTGTATGCTCAGCCAGGGTTGAAACTGCTGATTCTAAAGGAACCGGATTCATGGCGGACTCCTCTTCCGTGTAGCCAGAACAGCCAACCCCTAGAAGCTGGAGTCAGAATGCCCGAGTTCCAATCCCAGCTCTCACCACCCCCTCACAACCATTTACCCTTGACCTTGAGCCAGTGCCTTAACTTCCCTGGAGGTCAGTTTACTCAACGAGAAAATGAGGACGATATTAGCCCCACCCCGTAGGGTCGTATGGGGATTCAAGTTTCAGTAAGTGACCCAGAGTAAGCCCCCAAATCAGCAATAAGCACTTAATACATATTAACTGATTTAATCTTTATAACAACCCTAGATAGTAGGTACTGTCGTTATCCACATTTTATATCTATGGAGACAAAGGCAGAAGCACTTACGTAACTTCTGTAAGCTCACAGGTGTTTGAACCTGCTCTCTGGAGACACCATGCTCCTCACCGTGACACAGCACAGAACATATCAGAGTGAGCTGTCAGCAGAGTCCGTGCAATCTGCGCAGCTAAATGGGCTGCGATTGCCCGGTCCATGAGCTGCAGCTGACCGTACAAGTGGGCACCGAATACATTCTCCGGAAATGATGTTTATTTTATCTGAGGCTAGAGATCAGCTGTGTGGTGCAGAAGGGAAGCAGCATTCCAGGTCCCTCCCTCTTGCCAGTGACCATTTATTGCCCCCCCCCCGAGGTGGACAGCACTGATTTCTACTCATCTGATGGCAGCAGCCCCCAAGATATATGGGTCACAGAGGAAGAGGGAGACGCTCACCCCAAACCCATGCTTTTCAGAGGGAATTGGATTCTGGGAACTTACAGCCCTCCACGAACTGTTCTCTTCTTTTGGAATCAATACAGTTGTTTTCCTGTAAGAACCCAGAGAAGCCCCAGGCGACACTGAGTTCCAGAAAGGAAGGCGTCCTCAGGCAGCCATTGCAGCCCTGACATTTCTCTCTCCCCATTTCTATGGGCAAGGAAAACCGCCCCCAGGAACTAAGGAAGTCCCCAGCCCCAGCACTCCACAGAAGTATGCGCTTCTGCAGGCACAAGCCCGTACAATTGCCCGCTCTGTCTCCTGCCAGCCAGCTGGGCTGAATGTTCCTGGGCACCCGGAGACTTTTCCTCCCCTCACCGCCCCCCCCCCCGCCCCCCTCCCCCCTTCTCCTGGCCCGCTGGCTCCACACCCTCCTGAATGTTCCATTCTAAACCCGCCACAATCAGGAGCCTGTTTCTGTGCTGGGAAAAAGAGCAGCGTGAAGGCTTTTAAACTTGCTGGGTAATTTAAGGTATTTATCGCTATTTGGAGAGCTTTGCTTGTTTTCAATCCATTCCCCCTCCAGCTTTCAGAAATGGTGCAAGTGATTATTTATTTATTTATTTTCTCTGAAAAGGATGCTTCTGGGTCCTTCCGCTGCCCCCGAGGCTGGATTCTCAAGTTAATCTCCAGACCCGGGTGTGTTAGCTGAGGTTTTGTCCACTCTTCATTCAGGCTGTCCATAAACAGGAATCGGGCGTCTCCCCGTTCCAGATCAGACGCGTGTCTTCTCTGTGCCAGGCTGGGAGTGTTTCCAACACACAGAGCAGCCAGCTGGAGGTTAGAGAACATGGGCTTTGGGTCCAGGCTGACCCCGAGGTCAAGTCATGCTCTGTCAGTTAGCTGTGGGACCCTGGGCACAGTTTCTCAGCTTCTCTGGAATTTTCTTTTTCATCTGTAAAATGGGTGTGATAGCAGCTCCTTCCTTCTTGCTTTAGAAGATAGGCATAAATAAATCTTTAAAAAAAATTTTTTTTCTCTAAAATAAATAAATCTTTAGAATTTTTTTTTAAAGAAATGGTGTCCCTGGGTGGCTCAGTTGGTTCAGCGTCCGACTCTTGATTTTGGTTCAGGTCATGATCTCAGGCTTGTGAGATGGAGCCCTGCATCATATTCTGCACTCAGCTGGGAGTCTGCTTGAGATTCTCTCTCCCTCTCTCTGTGCCCCTCCCCACGTGCGTGCGCTCTCTCTCGCTCTCTCTCTTAAATAAATCTTTAAAAGAAAAAAAAAATTAGAAGTTAGGCAACATGGGTTCAAATCCCAGCTCTGGCACTTCCTCATTCTGTGATCTTTGCTTCTCTTCTCGGTTAACTTCTCTTTAAATTGGGGGGTAACTGTCCTTAAAAGGTACTGAGAAAACTGAGTTAATGTATAAAGTGCTAGTTCCTGGCACATGGAAAGTGCTCAATGCAGCCAATGTTAGTGGAGAGAGAGAGAGAGAGAGAGAGAGAGAGAGAGAGGGAGGGAGAATACACACACACACACACACACACACACACACACACACACTTCCTCCTGTGGCAAGAGGCACTTGATAAATCTGAGTTACTCTCCCCCTCCCTCTTTTCCTGAACACTCAACAAGCCAACAGCTGGACAGCCCCAGAAGCTTGCCAAGAAGCTGGAAGAATCTGTACTCTCCGCTCAGCTCGCTGAAGGTCTTACTGACCTAATTGGGCGAGGAAGGAGAAAGAAGGGTGTCCCATGGCCAGCTGCACTCTGAAGGTCCCTGGTTTGCTGACTCTGTCCTTGTCATGGACAGGGAGACCCTCCCTAGAAGGCCAGCAGCAGAGCCCGTCCTCAAAACCCAGGGGCTTCCCCACGCCCAGAATCTCCAGGTAATGTCTGCCCGACACCACCCCTGGGGCAGAGTGGTCCTTCCTTCCTTTTCCATTCAGGTCCCTCCGTGAGCCGCTTCCCTCCCATGTCCCCACGAAGCCTCCTTCATGGGCTCCCCACCCGTCTCTCTCTGTCTCTCTCACACACATACATACTTTCAGCTCATGTTTCTGTCTCCGCCTTTTCAGTGACTGATTTCCCATGTGAAACAAAAACAAAACTGATTTTCCTGACCTGCCTTTTGCAGGCGATGGGCACATGAGGAAGTCCTAATAAGCACACGTATCGCGATGAAAAGCTAATCACGAGACTGGAAGGCTTGAGTTAGCACAGTGGCCAATGGCTGGGTTTATCTTTGCTCCTTAACATGGGATGGGGACGCAGATTATCTTTCCCCCTTAGCTTCCATCTCGTCTCTTGGCCTAGTTCCCGCCTCCGGGAAGCCTCGTGTGATCATCTCCAGTCTGACTGCACGCAGTTTTGTGCTCCCAGGAGTCTAACCAAGGGGTGCAGAGGGGCAGATACGAGCCAATCTTCTGGAATGAAATCTTGACCCCACCGGGATTTGCCTGTGCTGGGCCTTACTTTCCTCATTTGCGGAATCGGGCCAATGTGAACCCGCATCTGGGGTGGCTATGAATATTCAGGGAGGCGGTCCCTATAAACTGCTTAGAACGTCTGGCTACGTATCATTCCAGTAACTGCTCTTGTCATCGGTTTCGTCACTGAAGCCCTTGTTGGACGGAACTGTAATCAGTGCTTTACTTGTCTACTTCCCTGAGGGTCTGGCAGCAAATTACGAGCCAGAACAGTATCTTATTCAACTCCTGAGAACAATTGGCATGTAGAAAAAGCCACTGTTACAAGTGGGGTGATACTTTGTTTACAAAAGATTACTTACAGAAAGGCTTTCTTTTACTCACATTTTCAGACATCTTGCCCAAGCTTAATTTTTTTTTTCTTTTCTATCTCTCTCTTTTTTTCCCCTCCATATCCCGTAAAGTGAGGAGAGCCTTTCCCCAGCCCCACAGACGCCCCTGCGCTCCTTACAGGTGTGTGGCAGTGGGGACACCGAAGTGAGCAAACTGGGCAGTGACTCTGGGCTTTCCTGTCTGTAACTAGTGTCACCACCACCAGTGTTTCTTCTGACCTGTCATACCAGTTAGGAGATGTTTTCATCATCAGCCCTGGAGGGAGGAATGCAGTGGTTTCTGCTCAGGCTTTGTATGTTTGATACGAGTTGGGCAGCCCAGGCTTTTGATCCTTGACCGCAGATGCCTGAGAATATCAGCACGACACAAGGACAGTTGACACAAGGACGGTCAACGGAGGACGTGCACTTAGTGCCTACAGGCTTCCTGAGGCCTGTCTTGTCCACACAGTGGGGTGCAAATTGCAGGGGATGGGGGTCATGGAACAATGGCCAGAGTCATCTCTGATGCACAGAGTAACAGTTGGGATGAGTAACAGGTACGCCTGCGCTCAGGGGTCACCGTCTAAATATTAGCCACCCTTATGGTGATATCCGGGCATCGTAATCACCCCTGGAACCTACCTCCAGACAATGGGATTTTCCACTAGATTAGACTTTCATTTAACATTCAGTCTAGTCTCCTAGAGTGCTGGCCTTTCATGCCTCCACTTCTTGGCTTCGTGAAAGTAGCTTGGGATTTGTTGCTCTGTGACTTTGGGCAAGTTCCTTAACCTCTCTGAGTCTGGTAGAACATCCCCTGGAAGCGCCGCTAGAAGATCGAAAGCAGTCAGTTGTGGGGCACAGGGTTTACATCAATCCCCGCTGGCTGAACAGTGAGGAAGCGGCACGGGTGCAGTCCGCTGCTTCTCCGTAAGAGCGGGGGCAGCTTTCTTCCCTCTGTCTTTGCGGCTGCTTGGTGTTCCCCGGCTGTCAGCGCTCCCCAGAAGGTGGAGAATGGCAGGTAGTTGTGGTCAGTTTCCTCCCCTGAGCCCGATTTCTCTTCCGTTCCCAGCGCGGATAAGGCCGTGCTTTCCAGATAGCTGTTTCCCAGAGCACTTCTTTGCTGGCGAGTTTGGGGAGGAGGTTTGGTACTAGCTAGTCAAGCCATAGTTCTAGTAGTTGAAATGTTTCCAGGTCGATTCTAAGGTGGCGTGCTTAAAACTCCTACCTCTCATGAACGTGCTGCGTGTTTCCTCAGTGGGCAGCCACAGTGGGCAGCAAGCAGCTCATAAACCCTATAGTAACCAACATCGCCACAATGGTAGCCAGCCTCACTCAGGGCCTATGTGCCAGGCACTGTTCTAAGCGCTTCACGTGCCTCCCCCTCACCCCCGTCCTCATGAGGAAGGCCCTGTTATAATCCCCATTTTACAAATGAGGAAACAAGTAAGGCCCACAGAGTTTCAGTAACTTCTTGCCCGGTATCACCAAGTTTATAGGTGGTGGAGCTGGGATTTGAACCCGGTACTGCCGCTCATGGAATATTTGCAGTGATTTCTAGGGCACACAGCGCTCCAAAAATGTATTATTAATTTAATTGAATGTTGAATGGCTTTTCTTGCTGACTGAGAAATCTCAGTCTTTGCTGGCAGATTAGAACATTTTCTTTGCACCGCCCGCCCCCCCCCCCCCGGGTTTAAACCAGTACGGATTTTTCCCTTATTGGTTTTTCAATCAGGGATATAATGCCCTGATTTTCTTCACTTGTGTGAGATATCAAAAGATGTTCTTTCAAACGCAGATGCTGTGTGCCCAGGACAAGCCACGTAACCTCTCTGAGCCTTACTTTTCTCAGGTTAATGATATTGAACACATTAAATACTGATGTATGTAAAGTCCCAGGCACAACAGCAGGTCTCAATACATGGAAACTTGAAAGGTAAAATATAAAATACTTGGTGTTTTCCTGAAGAATGTTGCTGCATGACTCTGAAGATACTTTTTTTTTTAAAACTGTATTTTGCTTGTTCAGATCAATTTGGTGTAGGTATCTGTTATACCTTTCTTTTTTAGAGGAGATCATGTTAATCAGTTTTTATATTAAAATATTCTGGCCAAATGAAAGTTTAGAAAGTGATACTTTTTAAAGTTGGACCAAAAATAGGTGATGATAGGCATCATTATTGATGAAACAGAAGAATTTACCACTGAAATGGATCTAATTAAGAAACTACCATGGACATCAATGACTTTGGCTTCCCCTGTGCTGACTTTTCGGTTGGAGCTGTGAGCCCTCTCAAGCCCCCATGCACAACAATGAAAAATGGTAGCGAATGGCCTCAGACGTAGCCTTGCTCTTTTCTGCCTAAGTGACAAGAGTCCCGTCCTTCCGATCTTTGTTTTCCTTCTCGATGTAATGTCAGCAGGATGCATTACTATCTTACGGATCCACGTAAGTCACTGGGACCAAGAACAATAGTAGAAATAATAATAGCAAATATTAATATGAATACAGTAACAGTTGTTACTAGCGGAGTGTCTAACTCAGTGCCAGGTACTGTGCTGGGACTTTACTCACAGTAGTGGTTGAAGAACCATGAGCTCCAGAGTCGGACTTTTGGCCCTAAACCATGTATTTCTCTGTGCCTTGGTTTCCTCTCCTATAGAATGAAATTAATCCCATCACCCTCTTACAGGGTTGTTTGAGGTTTAAATGATATAAGATGTATTAGTATGTAGCAGCCGTCTGGCCGGCTGCAGACACTCAGTCATGTTAATTATTGGTAATCCCTTAAAGAAGTTTCTGGTACACCCCAGTTTTGTGCATGAGGAACTTGGGCTTGGAGAGGCTGGGGGCTTGCTCAAGGTCACACATGCATTGGTTGGGAGATGTGAGCTCGAGCCCAGCACTGACCACAGAGGCGGGGCTCCCCCTCTGCACCCTGATACGACTCAGCCAGTCCTCCTACACCAGGTAATACTGGCCACACAGGAGGGAAACAGCTGAAGGATTACCTTTCTATAGAAGTTTCATTTTTCAGCCATTATCTCACTGGGGCAAGAGACCAGCCTTCAGTTTGTAAATGGCATATTCATTTCCTATTGCTGCTGGAGCAAATTACCACGGGTCAGGGGATTAAAACAACACAAATGTACTGTTTTACACTCTGAAGATCAGAAGTCTGATATGGGTCTTATGGAGGGGAAATCAAGGTGTCAGCAGGTCTGAGTGCCTTTTGGAGTTTCTTAGGGAGGCTCTGTTTCTTGCCTTTGCTGGCTGCTAGAGGCCGCCTGCATTCCTTGGCTCGTGGCTCCATGGCTTCAGCCTCTGTTTCCATTGCCCCATCTCTGACTCTGACCTTCCTGCCTCCCTCTTGTAAGCACCCTTGCGATGATCACCCAAATAATCAAGGATAATGTTTCCCTTCCAAGCCCCTTAACTTGATCACATCCCAGAGCCTCCTGTTGCCATGTGAGGTCATATAGCCACAGATTCCGGGGCTTAGGACCTGGCCCTCTCTGGGGGCCATCCCCCTGCCTCCCGCAGATGGTCGTTCTCATCTTGCCATGATGCTGACCGTGTTCTCGTTTCTTCTGGTGCCAGGTGGTGCTGGCTTCGGGCGCGGCAGCTGTAGTCCTAGCCCGTCCCCTCACTGACCTGTGAGCCTTGGTTATTTCTTGCTTTCTGCTTTTCCTCGCCTGAAGACGAGAGGCTTCCCTACCAGCGTGGCAGGGCTGCTGAGCGCCCAACACAAAGGAATGTGGGTAACACGCCTGGTGCTAATTGACCCTCAAAAATGAGAACCATTATTCTCACAAGGATGACTTCTAAATTATTTTTAATGCTCCTGTAACAACAAACAGACCCCAGTGTCTTGGTAAAAATGAACAAAGATCTGCGCAGATAGGTCAGGGGGTCTCTAATCATGGCCTGCGAAATGCAGGAAACAAACCAAACTTGGTTCCAGTGACCAGAAGTGGACTCGGTTGGAAACAAAAACGTTATTCAGCTGACCGATGATAGGTGTGACCGAGAAGAGGAAGGGGGCAGAGGTCAGCTTGCCCAACAGCATATTGTTGTGAAAGCCGCAGATCAAGGCAGCCTTTTGTCGCGGAGTTTATATTAAAGGAGGCACAAGATACTTTATGGCCCCCATTGGGGCCCAGAGCCTAAATAACCACCCTGTTCGATCGACCTTCCGCAGGTCACATGATGTTGGCAGGAGGAATTGGGTACAAATCTCTCCAGGTGTCCGTTTGGTGGCGACACCAGTAGAGATTGGAAGGGAGCGGAGCAGAGAGGGGGAGGGGAGGCCCTTCCCTGGGAGTAGTCGCAGAATTTCAGCTACGGTGCACGGCCTCCTTAGGTGCCGTGCTGCCGAGCTGGGCCGTTGGAGAGCCATTGGCAAAGGGAACGGTGAACCTTTCTTTGCCGGGGATCCCCTGCTTCCTGCCAGCCTCATCCATAGCACCTCTCTGGCTGGCCTGTGTTCCTCAAACACCCCAAACTTGCCCCCGCTGTAGGACTTTGGCCTTTGGAACAATGTCGCCATAGATCTCCATGTGGTTGGCTCCAAATCTCAGACGAAATCTCAGCTCCCCAGAGAAGTCTTCCCCAGCCTCCCTATCAGGCGTGATGTCGCCTAGCTTTGCTGTCCTCACAGCGCTTACCACCGTCAGCAGTGGCTTCGCTCTCCTGTTTGGGATCCCTGTCACCACCTCTGCAACACGATCTCTAAGGGAACAGGGACCCTGGCTCTTGCTGAGGGCCATCGCCCCAGAGCTGGGACATGCCCGAGCACTTAGAAGAAGGCATTCCTCATAATAATGGCCAACACCTGGGACTTGTTTTGTGCCGCATCTCGTTCTAAATGTCATTTGGGCTCTCATTCATTTAATTTCTCCCAACTCAGCTCTTCTACAGATGAGGAAAACTGAGGCAGAGTTTGATAAATGAAAAAAAAAATCTAACGAACAGATTATTCAGCCATATTTGAGGTTTTGCCAAATTAATTCGGCAACTATATCCGTTTTCTATTACTACAATAATTCTGTGTAACAGAATACCCCATTTCTTCATGTTCATTGTCTGCAGGGCCCAGGAACAAGAAGAGCGAGTTTTTTCATTTTTCTGTTGGGTGGGAGATAAGAGGATTTACCTTTTCAGGGAATGGCAGTGAATGTTCATTGAGCAGATGACATCTTATTTTATTTTAATTAATTAATTTTTTGGGTGGGATTTAATCTCTACTGTTGGGCACAGTTTATTTGTAAATACCCAAACCAGGCCTGACAAGTGTGGCATGGGCCTCATTTCATTCTGCTCGACCTGTGAGTATGAACAGCGCTGTCTTCACCTTATAGCTGAGGAAAGGGGGATTTGAAGAGATTCAGCTCAAGGTCACCCAGCTGGTAGATGAGCCCAAAATTCCAACCCAGGCAGCTGCAACTCCTCAGGCCAGTGCTGTCTGCCCGGGGTGGGATTCACGGTCTGCCCCTGAATGTCTTCCCCACAGTGAAGATCCTCCAGCAGGAGACGAGGGAGGGGATGACAAGGATAGGTATTTGTTTGTAAACGCCTTCGGGAGGCTGCCCACGTCTCTCGCTGGGCCACAGTCTCTCCTGGGCAGAGCTCTGGAGCGGGGGCTTCTGCTTTGGCCCCTGCCCCACGCATGGCTCAGGAATGGAGAGAGCCCCCAACCAAAGCCATTTGTCACTGGGCCCTGTGTGGATGGTGAGGCCAGGCCCGTGTGGACGCTGCATGGGATCTGGGGCTTGACCAGTGTGGCCGGGGAGCCCCGGCTGTGCTAACACCTGCCGTCGGAGGGAGCACAGGCACCTTTTCCTTCTCTTTTGCATCCTTCACAACGGAGCATGGAAACAGGTGAAACAGGTCCCCAGCCCATGGGAGATCTTCATTAAAGTGGCACTGGAGTCACTGTGGGCTCATCACGATTCCCGGCTCCTGCCACGAGGCAGTTCTGAGTGTGCGGTGCTGAGTGGGAGAGGCCTTGCCCACGCCCCTCTGGGGGATTTTTGTTGTTTGTGCCCCCCCCCCGCCCCCGGAAGTCTGTGTCACCTGCCAGATTCCCTTTCAGTTGGTGAAGCACCGTGATCCATGTGCTTTTGTCCGAGGGACCTGAATCCCATGAAGCCGGCAAGTAAGGTGCAGGACAGTGGGGTGGCCGGTGAAGGAAGGCCTCACTAAGGCGGGGACATCTAAGTGGTGTGAGATGCGAAGGAGAGGAGGGGGCCAGCCATGGGGGCATTTGGAGGAAACGATCGGGGAAAAAGCAGGTGCCCCAGCCCCGCAGCAGAAGCAGGCTGGTGGTTGGAAGAACCCGAAACAAAGGGTGTGGCTAGACATTATGAATTCGACAGGAGGGCGGGAGGTGTGGTCAGGGGCTGGGAGGGCTGGTGGGCAGGGCTGGGGCCAGTCCAGGGAGCCGGGTGAGGCTGCAGAAACAAGAATGTTTTACTAGGAAACACCATCATTTGGACTATTGGGCAGAAGTGCCGGGCCTCCCGGGACGTCCTCTCAGGAGACGGTTTATTTCTGCTCGTCGAGACAGTGGTTTGGCTCCCACACGGGCCCTAGGGCGGATGGAAAGGGAGGCTCTCTCCCTTCTCCTCTGGTTCGTGCTCACCCTAACTTCCAAGTCACCCTGACCTTTAACGTACCCCACACGCGCTTCTGTTCCTCCGGCAGGGGGAGAACTGGACCCGCCGTGCTGAGTGCTAAGCTCCATGTTCGTGCTGAGGGCGAGGAATCGGGGGAGGAGAGTAGATACTAGGGTCGAACAGGTCCACTCTTGAATCTCAGTCTAGTCACTTAAAGGCTGTGTGACCTTGGACAAGTCCCTCACCGTCTCTGAACCTCAGTAACAATGGGGACAGATGATATTCTCTCCTGGAGAAGGTGATTGTGAGGGTTCACTGAGATGATAGATGAAATCCTGTAGCACAAAGGTAAGTGCTTCGTCAGTGTCGAGGGCTCCCCTTGGAGTCTTTTTCTAGTCCGCTGTGTAGTACTTGGAAGCAAAGGGCCAGAACTTCTCTAGCTCCACATCCCTGGGCGAGGAGCTGGCTCGGGTCACGTGACTGTGTGCATTACCATCTGAATGGCCATGCCCAGGAGAAGGGATCATTCCTAAAAGGGAATGAGGTACTGATTCATGCTACAACTAGGTGAACCCAAAAACTGCGGCAGGCGAAAAAAGGCGGTCGCAAAAGACCACATAGCGTATGATTTCATTTCACTTCCGTGAAACGTCCACAGTAGGTAAATCCACAGAGAAAGTGGATCCGTGGCTGCATGGGGCTGGGGGATGGTCAGAACGGAGGATGAGGCTAACTGCTAGTACGAGGTTTCTTTTTTGGAGCAATAGAACCACACTAGAATTAGATTATGGTGATGGTGGCAAACTCCGTAAATAACGACTATTGAACTTATACTCCCAACGGGTGCATTTTATGGTGTAAAAACTATCTCACTGTCTTTAAAAAGATGTCATTTCCTTACTTTCAGGGATAATGCAGTTTCAAAAGAAGACATACAGAAATAATGCAAAAACGCACCCGTTATCTGAGAGGATTACCATGTAAGGGTCGACCCTGTTCCCCTCCTAGGGCATTAGAATAAAAAATGGAAAACTGAAGTCAGCAAAGAAATCCTTCAGTTTGTGAAGGTTGGATTTCCAGTCCTTTTAGAGTAAAGCCCGGAACCATCCCAGAAAATAGAAATGATCCCTAATTCCGCATTGACTTTCTCTAGCGTCGGTTCAAATGTACATGCTGCGAACCCATGGCGTGTCTGCCCCTGTCCTACATGCTGAACCGGAGTCGGCACCGTGGCTGTGCTCAAGGATTTCCAGGGTGGCCCCGTAAATACAGGCTCACTTACCGAAGGGTGTTGCTCGGGGTACCGGCTGTATTAGAGTTCTGCGGAGACCCAGAACCACTAGGAGGTGTGCTTATATATACTTACAAGGAGATCTATTATAAGGAATTGGCTCACGTGGTTATGGGAATTGGCAAGTCCCGAGATAAGCAGCCGGGCAAGCTGGAGACCCAGGAGAGTGCATGTTTCAGGTTAAGCCCAAAGGGCAGGAAAATACTGATGTCCCAGCGTGAGGGTATTCGGGCATAAGGAGTTAGCTCCCACTACGCATGGGAAGAGTCGGCCTTTTTGGTCTATTCAGGCCTTCAGCTAGCTGGATGAGACCCAGTCACATTGGGAGGGCAATCTGCTTTACTCAGCCTACCATTCCAGTGCTAATCTCATCCAGAAGCACCCAGAATAACCTTTGACTGAATGTCTGGGCACCCTGTGGCCCAGTCAAGTCGATGCATAAAATTAGTCATCACACCAGCCTAGTGAAACATTGTGCCAGAGTTCCTAGAAGAGAAGCACCACCCCCTATAGTCCTTGGAAATGGAAAGAGCACGCCTCCACACTGAAGGCTCTGATAAGTCCTGCAATGAAAGGAAACCTGTTTACTTTCATAAGCCTACTGTCTCTCAGTCTGAGCAGTCTAGAAACACTCATCTACCCTTCTTTCATTTTAAATTTTTTTATTTTTTTTTAAAGAAACAGCTGTATCACTATTTTGACGTATGTTGAAGTAATATAATGTGGAATTGGGCCATACTAGAAGTATAGATATTGTACAGCCTTGGGAATGGCAGGTTCCATCTGGGTGGGACCAGGTGAGGGAGCAGAAGTATCAGGCAGGCTTCCCGAGGGAGGTTTCGCCTGAGCATGGTGTTGAGGCATAAACAGGTATTCCTTTGGCTGAAGCTGATGCAGGCAGAAGTAACAGCATGCAAAACATCTCTGCTTTGGGAGCGCCTGGGGGGCTTGGTCGGTTAAGTGTCCAACTCTTGGTTTCTGCTGAAGTCATGATCTCAGGGTCATGGGATCAAGCCCCACATCGGGCTCCACACTCAGCACAGAGTCTGCTTGAGACATTCTCTCTCTCCCTCACCCTGAATAAATAAAATCTTAAACAGACAAACCTCCACTTTTCCCTGCCTGCAGGCACAGCCGCATTTATTACGGTTGTATTGTTGGTTCCGTCCTTGGCGACAAGAAGCCCTCGCTGACCACCAGACACAAGTGGGTCCTTGATTTCGGTTCACCCCTGCTTACCCCAGCTTTGCTAACACCTGTACCGTCTCGGCCCAGATCTTGGTACTGAAGCTTGCCATCTCTCTGGAGTTCGAGCTCTTGTTTTCCACAGACGGACAGAGAGTCTAGAGTTAGTCGTGGTGCCCTCGCAGGGTCTGAAGGTCACACTTTCCCGCTGATTCTTATGCGAAGCCACGTTCATATAAATCATCAACGTAGTCCTCGTGGGAAAAGTCAGAAACGGGTTGGACTTACAGTTACTTTTCGGTTTGACCCTGTTTTTATTTGGAGTCGCGCTTTGGAGGCGCCCCGTGGTTACGGCAGGGCCGAGGTACACCCAGCTGTGGCTACACCGAGCACGTTGTGTGCAACAGCTGGTCGCAACTCCGTGAAGTCAGAATACACGGTTCAGAGCAGGTGGTGTGGACCGATCTTCCTCAGGACACAGTAAGATACGGTGAGATCCCCGACCACCCACTCCCAGACTTCAACGGGGGTCCACCCTTGATTTTCCAGCACCAGACTATCACCCCCAAGGGAAAATGGCTTCGAACTACTTGACCAGTTTTAGTTGACATTTGAATCTTATTCATTGCTCTGTCCCTTGGACACATTGCTGATTAGTGGCTCGATGCTTAGGGCTATTTGTGGAGTGAAGGAAGGACTAGCGAGTGGATGAATGAATGTGCGGGTAAACAGGCGTGCATTTACATCTGTGGGAAAATTCACCGCTCTTGCATGCTCGTCCCCGGATTCGGTTTCCTCTGTGCTCCTGTTTGTCCGCCGTGGGTCCCAAGCTGGAGGAGAGGTAGCGTGGTGGGGCAGGAGTCCCACCAGTCCAGTAGGTTTGCAGAAGGGCGGAGAGGTGAACGAATCTTCCTAAAATGGTTAGCACTTGACCGTCCGTGCACCATGCTGGCAGAAGAATCGAGAGCAGTGGAAATGAGGGAGGGGCAGGGAGACAGAGCAGAACCAGGAAGGAGGGCGGGGCTCCGAATCCCCGAGCCAGTGGCGTTACTGGCAGGGAAGGTTGGTCTTCCTGCAAAACTGTGCCCAGACACCCGGGGGTGGCTCCACCCCAAAGGAGCTCTTTTCTTTTCTTTCTTTTTTAAAGGATTACAGAATACATAGAACTTGGTAGGAAATACAGATGAACAGATGGCCGGGTGGATGTGTGGGTGGATGGATGGATGGAGGGTTGGGTGAATGGGCTTCAGCACCAGGTAGTGAAAAGGGCATCGGTCTTGAATGGCAGAGCCAGCCGTCTGTTCCCTCTCTGAGCGCAGTTCCAGCATCTGCAAGCAGAGAATGGTAGGCCCTACTCCTCCCTAGCTCCCGGGGCCATCGGAAATCTCAAAATTAAAGCCAGACACCTTTGTTGAGTCAGGGTGCTTTGCCACTGTAAGGAATTATTATCTGCATAACCTTGTCCCTTCAAAGACGGCCTGCGGTCCCCACGCTGCAAATATATTATGATTAAAGTGCACGAGTAAGTCAAAATCTTAGTAAACTGTGTGATCACTTTGGAATTCCTCCAACAAACTCTGCACGGATTTTTTTTTTTTTTCCTCCTCTCTGTTCCCAAGCAATTTTTCTTACGCTGGAGGTTGCCAAGATTTTATGGCTATTTGGTTATCTTATCCATCCAGACGGTTAGCATTAATTTATGCTGAAATAAATCTGTAAAACCTCATCTGTCTTATTTCTCTAGAAGCATTAGGTAGAAGGCCTTTAAAAAAAAAAAAGAAACTTAGCGTATAGCCTCCGGAAAGAGCTGGGGGGTGATGTTACTGCATACTTTTTGTTCAATTTGGCTTGAAATTTTGCTTTTCTATTCCTCGATGTTTATATATAAGCAACTGAGGTGGTTTGGTGTAAAAAACCCAAACTTACTTTATGACTCTTAATACATAGGCTTGTCGCCGGTCACTTAGAGTTGCTTCGTATTGAGAAAAATTAAGCGGTGATTTATCATCCAGTGATAAATTTTGAATGCCTTTTTTCTATTTTTAAACATTAATCATGAAGGCATACCGTGTGAGTCAGCGAGCAGGGATTCCACTACTAATTAGCTGTGTGACCTCAGGCAAGGGTGGGCCTCGCGGAGCTCCATTTCTCCACGTTGGCAAACACCTGTTCGCAGGATTGCTTCGAGGAGTAGACGTGCTCATGTATTTGGAGCGCCGAGGGTACCCCAGCGCTCGTCAGTGCGGTAGGCAGCACTCTTGCTGTGTGGTTGAGCTGGTGGAGGCGTTGGTGCGAAGGACTGACCCGGGCTTTCATTTAGAGCGAGTTAGATCAAAATCTCAGCTCCGAGCACTGCCGGTGCTGAGCGCCCCCTCTCTGCCTGGGCACCCCCGAGGCGTGAACAGATCTGCACCATTACTCCTGTGCTATTTGGGGATTTCTTGGGCAGACGCTCTGCTGTTTTCCAGTGGTTCCAGAAAGTCATTCAAAACATTGCTACAGTGATTCACAAGGTTGACCTGACTTTTTCTAAAAGTCAAATTGGGAGCATGCTCCAGGGTCTGGCCGACTGTCCCTGGTCGCCGGACCGTGGGACCGGCATGCTCCTCAGAGACCGTCCTCTGTGTTTGCCTTGTCACCCAGCTGCAGGAGACACGGAAGGCCAGGCGGCTGGCTGACGATCGCTGTCAACGTGCAGGAAACTTGATTCTGCTACTAGGCCCACACGAATTCAGCTCTCCTGTGTCACCTTCTAGACTTGTAGGTCTCCCGGACCAGGCGTGGAAGTGCGCATGCTCCTGTGTCGGAAGAAGGAGCTGCTGCTAGAAGATTCATGATTGTTGACCTTGGCTTTGTTTTAAGTCTTTATGTCGTCAGTCCTTTGGCTCTCTAGGAGGTGGTTCGAGACTTGTGTAGGCCCAGCTTGCAGGGCACGTGGTCCTTCTCCCGTGTAGACGCTGCAGACCTATGGTTACCACAGCAACCCCTCCGGATGTTGCCAGGTGCTGAGAGGGGCTGTGGTAGGGCATAGGGGTCAGGACTTGCTCTGGGAAGTCAGCAACGACCCATGCCAGGGACCAGCACTTCCAGGTCCATCAGTGTATGCTTGGTCTTTTTCTCATTTGGGTGTTCAAGCCTGTGGTTGTCAGCTGAATTCTCAAAGGCACCTTGTACGTTAGCGATACTAGCAAATGTATATAAATCTTAGCACGGCAGTAATAATGGTGAATAATAATGGCTTGGATTTATGGAGCACTTACTGTGTACCATGCCCCATGCTAAGTGCTTTACTCGGTTTATCTCACTTCAGCTTCCAAGCACCCCATTAAGTAGATGCCATGATAATTCCCAATTTACAGATGAGGAAACTGAGGTCCAAGAGCTTAAGAACTTGCCGACCGTCACAGCTAGGAAGCAGGGCAAGGACTCCGTCCCAGGGTGTTCTTTAGGTAATTTCGGGGAGGTGAACAGTTGCTACCAGTTGAGATGGGAGGATGGATGCCAAGGTCAGTTGAGCTCACAATTCCTTTTAAAGAAATGGCCTTTTCTTCTGGACTTACCCATATTCCCAGAGCTCCAAAAAACGCTTTTTTCACAACTTCAGATTTTAGTACTCCTTCCTGTGGAGAAATGGTCCAGATGCTGTCCTCTGCTACACCGGGCACTGTTCTCCTACCACATCTGCGTGTCACACTGTCTCATGCCATTGGGTGGGGGCGGCGCTTGTCACTCTATTTCCTGCTCTCAGTGTGTGCAGGGTAAGAGTTCACACTTGAGTTTAGCAATACTGTGGTCATGCTCTCTGTGTGTCACTTCCCTGCATGACATCAGGTGGCCCTGTAATTCTCAGAAAACACAACGATGTGGTTACTTCTGTGTCTGTAAGTTGGGGGCTGAGTGTATGCTGTAAGGCGTTACAGCAGAGGAGAGGCTTAGAGACCCACTGGTCCCATCCTTCCATTTTGCAGATGAGATGCAAGCACTCGGGCGACTGTAATTCTGCTGGGTTTTAATGTGCCTGAAAAGTTTGCAGTGAGGAAGGCAGGTTTAGAGAAATCCCTGGAGCCCTTGTCTTGGTGCCTGATTTGGTCCCAGCCCAAATCCCTGCCTACCCAACCTGCCACCCCAGGGCCACAAATCGCCTGCCACGTCCTGCAAGGAATGTGCTTTGTTCTGATCAAACTGCATTGGAGTCTCTTTCCATTGCCGAGGGTGGGGTCCAACGACAGTCCTGTCCCACGTCACACAGACACGGGAGACCCTCGTATTGGTGCTGTGACCCGGTGGAGGCCGTGGTGAGACTCACCTCTAGCATGTGGAGGAAAGGTGGGGATAGTCCATTCAGGCTTCTCTTTCATGTGGTGAGTCAGCAGCCGTTTATTGAGCACTTGCTGTAATAATAGGACTGACAGTCATAGCTACGTTTATTTGATGCGTTCTGGGCCAGGCACTGTGTTAGGTGCTGTCTTACAGCAGTGCCCAAGACATACGGGGCACCTGCCCAGGACTAGAGACTGGGTGGGGGAGGCACCTTGCACCCCGGGGAGAGGTTGGGGCTGCCCTGGGAGAGGCAAAGCCCCAGGAAGACCGTCTTCAGGAAAATCAAGGCCAGCGAAGTCACCATCGGCTTAACGTGGGAGAAAAATCCATCTTTCTGTCTCTTCTCCCAGCTCTGTCCCCTGCATGCCACTCTCCTAACCCCCTCTCCTGAGGGCATCTCTCCCCTTCTTCTCTTCACTGTCCCCCCACCCCCAACACACACACCTGTTCTCACATAATGCAAGAGTATATTTTTTATAAAAATCACTGTGCAGAAATCACCATTGGTCGATTCAACGTGGAGAGCTGGGTGAGTTTGCGTGAAGTTCTCTAGAGTATTTTTAATTTGTCGAGTAGCAGTTGCCTCTCCATTCAGGGGAGCTAAAACTCTCGTGACTAAGGCGAAGATTTAAATATGAATTATTCCCATGTAGCCACAGGAAAGCAATTGAGCTGAGAAAGGATTGAAAAGACCGAGCAAGCAAGATTTAGCTTTCATTAAAATGACATGGTACCTGTAAATAAGGTGAGAATCCGGTTAATAGCTTTCTATTCAAGGGGAATTGACAGGCAGCGTTGCATTCCAGAGACTCTGCGCCGTACCTTGATGAGGTCGACGTTCCTTCCTATCCCAGCATCTTCTGTGCATTTGGAGAGTTGGGTCACTTCATTTGTATTTCTCTTTTCTATTAGCTAAAACGATTGTTAATTTTTTTTAAAAGTTCACTTAGTGGGTGAGGAATAAAAGTTGATTTGTGACTCTAGCTCAGAGAAGAAGCATGACCAGCATCTGGGGCCTTCCTCTGGCCAGTCCGGGAGGAAACAGTGAGCAACAGCCTGCTTTAAAAAGAGATGTGAACATCTTGGAAGATCTCTCCAGAGTTTACAGAGGCCCGACAAAGATACTCGCGATGGCACTCATGTTTATAACAGGGAATGGTTTGGATAGCCAAATAAACTGTATTATATCCAAACTATAAAATACGATGCAACAATTAGCAAGAATAAGGTAGCTCTCAGTCTAATAAATTCCTATTCTACTGTTGAAGGGAAAAACCAAGTAGCTAAGAGATACTTTCAGTACAATACCTTTTATCTTAAGAAGCTTACGGCATACTTTCTAGGGGTGCACTTATGATAGAGGCCTAGGAACATACAGAAAATAGTCTGGGAGGACTTGTATCAAACTGAAATCAGTGCTCCATCTAGAAAGGTAGAGAGGAGACCAGGAATAAATCTCTGAGCACTTACACCCACGGTGCGAGCCTCAGGCCTCGGGTACTGGGGTAGGAAGCCCATGAACTCAGCTGCTCCCTGACCGGCTCTGACAGGCAGAGCCTTGGGGCCAGCCTCGTCTCTCCTCTGTTGGTCCAGGAAGCATGTATGACTGTCTGCCATGGACAAGACCCCTCAGGAGGCCTCGTGGATTCCGTGTGACCGATTGGCAACGATGGCTGACCCTTCCATAGCATTTGCCGTCTGCCGGGTACTGTCCTAGGTGTTTAATGTCTAGGAACTCATTGAATCCCCACAAACAAACCTGTGATGTAAACACTATTACTAGTTCCATTTTGTAGAGGAGGAAATTGAGGCACAGAGAAGTTAGTTACTTCACCCATTGTCACACCGCCGAGATTTGAACCTGGAGCCCATACTCTTGAGCTAGTCCTCAATTCGTAGGCTGGCAATATGGTTTATCCTCTACAACGGGACTCTCTTGAGAAGGTTGGGGGTGTTGTTAATACTCATGCGGGTCAACAGGCGTAGGCAGGGTCTGTCTGGCAAACCAGGATGTGTGGTCACCCACGTTATACTGTCTCTCGCCCCTGGCAGAAGGGTGCCTGCCCTCATAGTGTCTGCAGTCCATCTGGGGGAAGACGAGAAAGTGCCAGGCAGTGGGGGTTTCAGGGGTCTGTGAGAAAAATGAGAACACAGGAAAGGGCCCCTGTTTGGTTTGGTCTCTGGGAATCAGAGAGGGCTTCCTGGAGGAAGAGACAACCAAGCTGGGACTGACGGGTAGGTAGGCATTAGTCTGACAGAGCAGGTGTGTGGTGGTGAGAGCTGATGTTGGAGGGGGAACAAGGCCTGAGTCTAGAGAGGAGGTCTCTAGCTCCTGGCTTCAGCCACACCCCTGCTCTCTGGGACCTCAAATAAAACAGGATGTAGCTTATTCATATGAGAGGTCTGCAAACTTTTTCTTCAAGGGCCAGGTAGTAAATATTTAAGGCTTTGTGGGCCATGAGGCAAAATTGAGGATATTGTGTGGGAATATATAGGAGTATGTAACCACATAAAACTATAAAAATCATTCTTAGCTCAAGGACCATTAAAAAAAACACCCCCAAACAGGCAGCTGATTAGATCTGGCTCTTAGGTTTATACTAGAGGTTACGGTCTTGCCCTGGCTTCACTGGCGTATCTGTTGATCAGAAAGCTTTGCCACGTATTAGAAGACAGTAGGGAGGCAGCTTAGTATCCGGGACATACACAGCTCAAAAGTCCAAAAGCCCAGCAGATTTGTGTTCACACCCACCTCTACCCCTCAGCAGTGGGGGGGCCCCGACGAGCCACGTAACCTCCTCAAATCTCCGTTTCCGTGACCTGTGAAATACAGATCGTGCCACTTCTCAGGGCTGCTGGAAAGACCCAGTGGGAGCCCCCTTGTTAGTCTCCCTGTTAATCCGTCCTCTTACTCATCACCCATCAAGCATGGATTCTATGCCAGGCACCGCACCAGGCCCTAGGAGTTCAAAGGTCTGTCTGGTGGCCAGGACACCAGTCACGGGTAGTTTTTGAATGTGCTTGTGGGGGTCATTTCCACGAAAAACGTGGGCCCGCGGTCAGGAGCACCAGCCCCTGTCCCAGCGCTGCTTTTGCGGAGGGACCGTGCCTTCACCTGAGCCCCCAACCAGGCAGTCTCCCCGGGCTCATGTTCACTTCAGTAAAACGAAGCATGAACGTGGCAGAAGGGGTGTGAGCTTTTCTGAGCACCGAGGATCAAAGTTCTCTAACTCTTGGAACAGAAAGGCCAGGCTGTCGCTGGAACTTTTCATCTCTGGGCATCAGTCCTGGGTGAGTGGGGAGTGATTAAAGCCCATTGGGAGTCTCCATTGTCTTCTTGCATTAGAACTTTCTGCCTTCTCTGCACTTAGCCAGAGCGACTTGGAGCTCTTGGCTTTGATGTGGGAATTAGAGTCCCCCGGGCCTGAGTCAGATTCCTGGGCTGGCGCTGCAAAAATCCAGAGCTTCCAGTTGGCCGAGGGAGTTCCCACCAGACCCTTTGCTGGGTAGAAAACAAAGCAGCTGGAGAAGACTCTGGAAGTTGGTCCTTGAGTCAGCTAATGGGAAATTCCAACAGCAGGGGCCTTTGGACCTAGAGGAGCTGCCTTCAAACCCTGGCATTGTCACCAGTAAAGTGTGTGGCCTCCAACAAGTCACAGGGCTTCTTTGAACCTCAGCGTTCCCATCTGTAGAATGGACATGGGTTTTGCCTGTCCACCCAGCTAAGTGGTGAAAATTACTGACGTGTAGTGGGTGCATCTTTTGTACCAACTATGGTGTGAAGGGCCTTGTCTGGCCCTCTTCAAGATACTGTGAGATGAAGGTACAGGGCAAAGAGAGGGCCCATGTCTGCTCCAAGAACTTGAGCAATTTGATCTCCAGAATCTACCTCCGTCACCGTCTAGGTGGTCCTGCCCCGTGAGGAGAAATGAATCTCACAAAAGCAAAAACATAGTTCTCAAGAACGTGTGTGTGTGTGTGTGTGTGTGTGTGTGTGTGTGGCCTTGTGGTTCCGCTTATTGAGCAAGCATTTCCTGAACACCTACTCTGTGCAAAGCCCCGAGACATAAAGATGACTAAGGCACAGTTCCTGGCTGCAAGAAAGGCGCTCCAGACAGATATTTTTATCTTGCTTCAAAAATAGTGATAAGAATGCTTCCTTGCTCTCAATTCCACACGTTATGTGCTTCAACTTACTATTAATTTTTTTTTTTAATTCTATCACCACAGAGCTCTTTGCCAGAAATAGGGGAGGGAACCCCATGATGCCGGGGCAGCCCTAGCGTGCCCCCGTCAGCGTTCTTTCTTGTGCGTGTTTGGCGTTGCCGCACGCAGACGTGACTTGGTGTATTGCTGTGCAGTGAGGGTCCTGTTCCTGGTCTGCTGGGAATGGGGTGGGGGTGGGGGACGGCCCCCAAGAGGAGCCAACCAGATGAAGACTGTTACTAAAGGCATGCAGATGAAGCCGTCCTTGTGTCGATAAATGATGTCAGCCGCACCCTTACTTTGGCCTGGGTGCAGGGCTGGGAAAGGGAAGCATGGAGAGAGTGTTTATTTTGCCTTTGCCCCAGCGGTCATCTGAGTGTATACGATGCAACGTTAGACCCCATGGGCACCTTCCAGGTACATTCTGTAACCATCTGCCCGCTCCTTTGCTGGGGGGAGGCCAGTTGGTAGGGCTGGGTAATTTCCAAGCCTCTGTTTGGCTCCCTCCTACTCTACCATTTCCACCACCCACCCCCCCAAGTTTGCGAAAGTTTTGTAAGTGTAGCAAATAATCAACACTCTTCCTCCTCACCGTCCCAAAGTAACCATTTTGGCATATTTGTTGCAGCTCTTGTCTAGGTCTGCATGTATGGTAGGGATAATTCATCACCGAGGGAGAGGTCTCTCTGGAGTCTCCTCTTCATCCCCCTCCTGCCAGTCTCCTGTTGTGAATTTCCCATAAATACCAGCCTATGTGTTTACGCTTTTACCTCCGCTCTCTATAACCACATACGACATGCGGTACGGGTCGCTGTTGTCCCAATTCCTGCAGGTGCTGTCATCCTGGGTATATTATTCCACCACATGCCTGTTCCACTCAACTTTGGATTTTGAGGTCCAGCGCTCAGTTGGTTCTAATCGTAGTATTGTTTCCTAACGTAGAACTATATTCATTTTATCTATCTATCTCCTTACAGGGAGCCACATAGGCTGCTTCCAGTGTTTTGTTTTTGCAGACATTAATTCGGATGTTCTAGTGCATGCCTATCTCTGCAGGCACGAGTGTAAGGGCTTCTCTGAAGTGTGTGGGTGTCAGGACACCCACCAGCCCAGGGCGAGGGCTCCTGCTCCCCTGTATCCCCCCAGCCACTTGGTTTTCGCAGGTGTTTTGCACTTCTGACCAAACTGATGATCTCCCTATAGAAAGAAAAATGTATTTTTTCTTAGATGAGGATCTTTTTTTTTTTTTTTAAAGATTTTATTTATTTATTTGACAGAGAGAGACAGCCAGCGAGAGAGGGAACACAAGCAGGGGGAGTGGGAGAGGAAGAAACAGGCTCCTAGCGGAGGAGCCCGATGTGGGGCTCGATCCCAGAACGCCGGGATCACGCCCTGAGCCGAAGGCAGACGCTTAACGACTGCGCCACCCAGGCGCCCCTTAGATGAGGATCTTGCACCGAAGTGCCTAAGCATGCCCACGGAAAGGAATGCTGTGGAAATCCCAGCCTTCGGCCTCTTCCTCCCTCAGGGCTCCTGGAGACTCTGGCTTCATCAGCCTCTTCCTTGCTGTCCTGGGGCTGTTAGCCTCCTGCACGATAGCATCGCATGTCGGCCTTCGCCACGTGGAGGGCGACTCCCTACCGCAGTCTCAAGTCTTACCTTCCTTACTCTGGATCATTTGAAAACATCTCCCATCTGCTGTCAGCGCTTGGTCCAGGTCTCATTACCCCCTCTCACCTGGACAGCTGCCCCTCCGCCTCGCTGGCCTCTGTGTGCCCATTCAGTCTATCATTTCTCAGTCCATTCACTCATTCACCCATCGTCGACGGAAGCCCTGCTGTGTGCATCCCTATAACCCCAGGTATGGCCCCTCGTCACCTGCTGGACTAAATCCTAGTGTCTCAGCCTGGCTGTCAAGCCATTTCACCATCCCCGCGTCATCCCATCTTCCCAGCGTCACTTCGGTCTTTGTTCCCCAGCATCTCCTCTCCTTGCCCGTACTTCTCCATCACTCAGGGACAAGGTGCTGGCTCTCTCTGCCCGTGTCCATAGTCTCTACCTGTGAAACACTTTGTGTTCACCCAACACTCCACTCCGTTCCTATCTGAAGAGCCTTCCCAGGCTCCAGGGTAGAATTGACTTTTTCCTTCCTACGCCCCCCCAGAGCTTTGCACCTCCTCGTCTGTCCCACTAGCTACTACGTGAACCCCTTCCCGAGCATGACCCGTCCTCATCCGCCCCTGGAGCTTCAGGGCCGAGGACTGTGTCTGGCGTACACAGAAAGTGCATAATTAAAGTTTGTGATGAGTAGCTCCTCACTCCTGCCGGTCCCAGTTGAGCATGGGCATCCCCACCATCCACCATCCCTCCACCCACCTAACTGTCCATTGGCTGCCAAGGAAGCTTTCTGTTCTGCAAATTGTGCCGGAGACCGGACGGAAGGTTTCTTTCATCTTAAGAGACTTAATTAGCTTTTCAAGAGTTTGACAAAGTGTGCAGATGAATATTCTTTATTTTTAATCAGGAAATCTTACCTAAACAAACACCCTCTACTTGAAGACTCTTTTGAGTTTACTCTTTATTCTTAGAAGTCATTCGGCTGAATGTAAACCCGATGTTGTCTTTAATTCAGATTTTGCTCGTTAAGATCAAGTGTTCCCTAATCAATATGAACTAATAAGCAAGAGTGTTCACTTGCTAAATGGCCATTATCTATTAGGTACGACAAGTGACCAGGCCGCATTTCATTTTATCAGCTCAGTGGTTCCAGAATAACCTGTTATATCAGAATCGCCTGGAATGCTGGTTGAAATACAAATTCCCAGGCCTCCCCTTCCAGCTCCAAAGTCTCCGGGTGGGACCTGGAATTCTGTAGTTATAACGAGCTCTCCATGTGACTCTAAGACATCCTGAGACGGAGAACCACGGATCTGGATCTGTGCCGTCCAGTATGGTGGCCACGAGCACTTGACACGTTTTCAGTCCAAATTGAGATGCACTTCTCTGTAAAATACACACTGGATTTCAAAGCCTTATACCCCAGCCCCCAAAAGTAAAATATCTCACTAATATTGTTAAATATTGATGACCTGTTAAAATTACGATATTTTGGAGATACTGATTTAAGATTAATTTCACCCGTTTACTTTTTAAACGTGGCTGTGAGAACATTTCGAGTGGGAAGTGTGGCTCACACTCTCTCGGTGGGACCGGGCTGGTCTGCATGGTTGAGTCCCTGAGAACGTGGTGCTTGTCCCTGGGGAATCTCAGGGAGTTCGTGTTCCTTACGTGTCTGGATGAATGAATGAGGTTGATCAGTAACACGTGGCTTCCGCTTACCTACCATGGGACCTTAAGCAAGCGGTTTCACTTCCCTGGGTCTCGATAGTCTCATCTGTAAAATAAGCGGAGTAATGGGAGCACAATTATCTGCTTGCGGTTGGATCTCGTCGGTGACTCGGAGAAAGGCTCTTCTGTGCCTCTTGCACGGCCACAGAGCATCGCTCCGCGGGGACAGGAAAAGATGCTGTTCCCGGCGTGCTGAGTGGTGAGGTCAGAAGCCTCCCAGGGCACCCTGGATCATTCCATCTTCTGTTTCATCCTTCCCCTGATCTCCTCTTGGTTTCGCTTAGAGCCAGAACTAGTGCTGACCACCCTCATAAGCTGTGGTGCCCGTCTTTCTTACAGCTGTCCCCACACAAACTTCTGGAATTTATTATTCATTTTATCCCGGCACCTGTAATTCATGACTCAACTTTAGAAATCCCAGATGAAACATCAGTGGGCTTTTTTCCCTTCTGTGTTTGCTCTGAAAATTACACACTCGTGAGGCAGTATAGTGGTCAGAAGGGCAGATTCCAAAGTTAAATCCTCTGGGTTCAAGTCCCATCCCCACATCTTACTAGTTATGTGACTTCGGGCAAATTAACTCAGTACCTCAGTTTCCTCGTCTGTAAAATGGTGGTAACATTAGCAATAAACTCCTATATAAGGTGGAGAAGGCTACATGAGGATGTTTATAAAGCGATTAACATGGTACTAGAACGTGGGAATAGATTAGTATTATTATGAACTACGTTACTGACGGCAGTTTCCAAAGCCTTTACTGTGTACCCATGCAACGCCAGGCATTATTGGGATAGCATCCAATATCCCAAAGAAGTGTGGTCCCCCCACCCATTGCAGCAGCTTTTAGGGAAAATGGCATGGTGAGAAGTTTAAGGGTGTAAGCAACCATACGATTCAGAAAGGAAAAGTCACAGGAGTTGAACAGGCAAAAAAATAACAGTGACAATAACAATTATAATAATGCTGGGGGCGCCTGGGTGGCTCAGCCAGGTAAGCATCCAACTCTTGATCTCGGCTCAGGCCATGATCTCAGGGTCGTGACATTAAGCCCCATGTTGGGCTCTGCGCTGAGTGCGGAGTCTGCGTAAGATTCTCTCCCTCTCTCTCTGCCTGTCCCCACCCACTCGTTCTGCTCTCTCTCTCTCTCTCGAGAAAAAAAATTAATTAAAAAGTTAAAAAACAATAATGCTAACCCCCTGCCACAGTCCAGTCCCACTACCCGTTCATCATGTCCATGGTCTCACTTCATCTTCGTAACCGCCCCATCTGACACAGATGGAGAAGCTGAGTCTCAGAGGGGGTGAGTCCAAGGGGGGCCAGCCCCTGAGAGGCCTCACTGCATCCAGATCAAGTCTTTGTACTCATAAAGCCTCTACTCTTTCTACCAGCTCATAATTCTCTCTATGAAAGCGATGGGGTCAATCAATCCTTTTGATGTGTCTGAAAATCTTATAATAAGACATTCTCATCCCCAACATTACGGAAGACCAGGCAAAACAAATCACTGAGGTTAAAACCAGAAGATCCTGGCTTTCTGTGAAGTGTACCCCTCAGGCACACTGTGGGTGGGCTGTTCTCGAAGTCTATAAGAGGGGCCTGGAGATGATTATAGGTGGGGTGGCGGGCTGGGCTGCTAGGGTTGTGCAGAGCTCCCTGTCCCTGTGGGAGGCAAGCAGACCCTAAGGACACGGTGTTCAGGGATGTTCGGCCTTGAGCAGAGCAGCATGTCCTCCAGGTGAGATTTCAGGATGGGAAGCCGGGACCTGGGCCACTCTGAGGCTGGTCAGTGAGACTGGGCAGGAGGGACGGAGCCTGATGCCCACTTGGGTGCTGGAACACGGCGGAAGCACAGTGTGACCCTGGCCACAGACGGGCCTACATCCCTCTTCCCCAGTCATGGGTTCTCAATATTTTTCTAGTCCAAGATCACCTGGGTTGGAGGGTCAAGGTAGACTCAGTAGGCCTGCAGTTCTGGTAGCCAGGCTGGACTGGGGTGGGCAGGACTCACAGGCTCACCTGCTCCAAGCACATGGTCACGTGGCCACAGAATCACTATGGATTCTAAAAGCCCAGCTTTTATTCATTCGACAAGCAGGCTGAGAAATTTTGCTCCCTTCCGTTTTCAGAGATCCTTGGAGAGAGTTTCTCCACCTTGGGTAACTCATCTAGAATGTGCTGGCATTAGGGATTTCTTTGACATGGGAGGTGGTCAAGTTGTGAGATGGCAAGGCGTCCCTCATGCCAGCACATTCTGGGTGCTCAGTAAATCATCATCATCAGTAATAATTAGTGAGCTCTTACTGCATGACTGACACTGTGCTAGTTCATGCTCTTTCACTGAATCCTTTCAATAATCCTGTGAGATGTACCAGTGTGGAAACTGAGGCATAGAGCCCGTGAGTCCCTTGCCCAGAGTCACACAGCTAGCGGGGCTGGCCACCTGGGGCAGCCCCAAACCTATGCTCTGGTTGTAGGCCTGTGGGGCGTTGGAGGACTGGGGCCAGGTGATTCCTCAGGGTGCCTCAGGAAACTTCAGGAAGGGAATAGACGGCCCTTTGTCTCAGGTGGCAGAACAACCCCCAGCCCACTGCGGCAGCTCATCTCTCCCTCCCTGCTCCCCGGGCTCCTTCCCAAATTCCACCCTGCCCCCAGCAGCGTCTTCAGCACATTGGAAACATTAACGTGTCCCCTGCTATTTGTCTTAGCTAACGTTGGCTCCGACAGTACAGTGGAGACGTTTCTCCAAGGGCAGACAGCGGGTCAGCGAGAGTCGATAATGGATTCCAGCAAATTGGACACCGTTCAGATCTAATGCAAGCCTGGCGGCCGAGCCCCCCTTGTGCATTGGCAGCTGCTGGGTGCGACCCCCCCTCCCCCCCCCCGCCGGGAAGGGCCCTGGCTCCATCGCGGCCTGGAGGCTCAGCGAGCACGGGTGGCCACGGCTGACCTCCCGGCCCTGCAGCCCCACACCCACACCCCTCTGGGACTAATAACCACACACGCTGGCCTCTCGGCCCTCCCGGCCTCTTCCCTGGTCGTCTGTCCTCCGGTGCCTGCCGCGTTCCACGCTGCACCCGCTGCACCAGTGCCGGCCATGGGAGGCACGCGAGGGGATCACGGAACGAAGCAGGCACAGTTCCTGTTCCTAGTATTGCTCTGCTAACACACCGGCCCCCGGGACCCCAGACGCGCCTCCCCATCGGCTTCCTGGACATCTTCATTAATACGCCCGGCGTTGAGGAAAGCTGCTCATCTCCTATCTCCCACCTAGCCAGTGGCAGCCGCCTCTTTCCAGGAGCTCAGGGCAAAAATCCTCAGAGTCCTTCCTGGACACCCTGTTTTTCCACGCACGTGCTCAGTCCACACGCAGATCCTCTCGGTTCCACCTTCAAAATAGATCCGGGATTCAAGGGCTTCTCCCCACCCCCCACTGCTGCTCTCCTCCAGCCTGCCCTGCGTTATCCCAGCCTCTACCTCTCCTCCTGCCAAAGAACATTCTCACGCTGCTGCAGAGCTGTTGTGGAACCCGAGTCGGGGCCTGGCAGTCCTGCAGCACCCTCCACGGCACAGTGAAGGCCCGGGTCCTCCCAACACATCCCGGGCTCATGGTGGGTCCTCGCACCTGCCAGGCACACCCCAGGCACGCACCTCACTCGCCTTTGTCTTGCTTCCCCAGATAGGCTCCTGGTTCGCTGGCTCACTTCAGGTCTCCGCCTAGAAATCACTTCTGATGTTTTGAGGATTAATGAATTAACATGTGAAAAGCATTTAGAATTGTGCCTAGCTCCAGAACTGCTAGTTATTACTGTGGGTTTACAGTGGGTCCTTGGGGCCTAATTCAGAGCAGACAGTAAGTTCGGTGAATGGGTTACGTGCCCGGGGCCTGGCCTGATGCCTGGCACCAAGCAGGAACTCAAAACGTTTGTCGAGCAGAAGATGGAGAGATGGACCGAGGGAGGCAGTCCGTTCCCTGCCTGGTGCAGGCCTCGAGAATTTGCCATGTGAGGAAAAGATGCCAGCCCATCATTTCTGTGTCCTCGGGGCACAAATCTCCTGCCTGCCTCTATTGCCTCACCCACCCTGGGAAGTACCCTGCCTGGGACCCTTACTTCCCGGCTTCAAGCTCGGGGATTTTGGGATAGTGAGGGACGCAGTCTGCTGACGGGAAATGAGCTCCTGACCAGGCTTATGGGGTGGCTGGGGTGGGGAGAGGGAGAGGGAGAGGGTGACGTGCGACAGGGTGGCCTCCCCTCTCCTCGGTGCTAAGGCTCTGCGCAGACATGCCGAGTGACTGCTGGTCAGGGAAGGGGGCCGGGACCTTCTGTCTCCGCTGTCACTGGCCTTTCCTTCCTGGGCCTCTCAGCTGGGTCCCCCCCACCCCCAGAAGAGCCTGAAGATGAAGGCTGTGGCCCGAGACCCTTGGTCTCCTTCCAGGGCTGAAAAACTTGTTAATGTGCGCTCTGTTTGGAGTAGTTCATAATTTGAAGCAGCTGCTGTCCCCAAGCGAGATCCCTCTGTTGGTGTCCCAGAACCCCAGGCTCCAGAGGTCTCCCCTGGTTAATTCCACCTCAGCCGCTTGTCCCCGGAATGGGAGGTTGTTGGTTCTGCCTCGCTGGGCCACCTGGGTCCCTAGGAATGCCCCCAGTGGCACTCAGAGGAGCTCAACCAGCTTCAAGCTCAGGGCACTTGGGGGGGGGGGGACGGTATTCGAGGGCATGAGTTTCTGCCTAAACGTTCAGTGTGCTGAAAAAAGCATGGAAATTTCTTATGAAGAACAACACAGCATGAAACTTTCCTTCCACTCGGAGGCGATGACCCAGCCATTTGGCAGAGGCATCTCTCCCGATTAACAACACACGCCCTTTGCCCTCCTTTAGGCAAACCAAAAGCGGAGTGCTCTGTGCCTATGGAGTTTGCTTCTGGAAGGATCTTGGTTTGGGTCATCTGGTTTATACAACATTATTGTTATGTGGGTGGTTGCCTTGTGGCCTGCTGGGGTTGCAGTCAGAGAGACCCAGGCTCATATCCCTATCCACCACTTACTCGTTGCATTCTCTCGCCCTCTCTGCCTCTCGGAGCCTTCACATTCTCATCGGTAGACTGGGAATAAAAGCAACCAGCCCGCAGGATTTCTGGGAGGACTAGAGACCACGGGTGTAAGGAGCCCAGCACATAGGAGCCGCTCTATAAATGGAACCTGATACTCACGGACCCGTGCAGTAGCTGTTTATTGAGCATTGGCTATACCCGATGCGGCATCACACAGGCCGCACCCCCACCCCGTGGAGCGAACATTCTTGATGAGGAGCTAGACAATAACCAGATAAGAAGTCAGGAGGGAGGGCCGGGGTCTAAATAGTGTGGGCAGGGGAGGCTTGCAGAGAAGATGGCATTTGAGCAAGAACCTGAAGGCAACAAGGCTGATGTCCCTACAGACTCTGGAAGGTGTGCCTGGCCGTGGAACGGCCTAGAAGGGGAGGCTTGCCCATCGCCTGGCTGTCTGAGCCCCATTGGCTGTCCTCTGCCTCCTCGTTGCTGAGCCTTGTTGACCGATGGAATCACCCTCCATAAAATCAGCTGTGTCTTCAGGGAGTTTGCCTTGATAATGGAATTAATTGGACCAAATGTTATTTCGGATGTTCCAGGGAAAGAATGAATATGTGCCGTTGCAGGGCCGCCAAGTTCTAATGTGGAGATTTAGAGAAAAATGTAGCTGAAAGGGGAGAGGACAGGACGGCTGGGGAGGGACGGACAGAATCCCTGCCAGTGCGTCCCAATCAGGGTCAGTTTCTAACCGTTGGTGGTAGAGACAGGACAGGAAATACAGAATAGGCTTTCTCCCCCACCTCTTGCCTTGGCCAACTCCTTCTCCTCATTGGGGTCTCAGCAGAAATGTCACCTCCTCAGAGAGGTCCTCCCTGACCAGCCCACTGAAATACTTTCCTAGACCTTGCTGCCACCTGAAATGATCTTATTTAAGTGTTTCTGGGTTCATGGTTCATTTTCTCCTTTAGAAAGAAAGTGCCAGAAGGGCAGGAAAGTTGTTTCCAGAGAACCTAGAAAAGTAGTTGGCATGTAGCAGCTGCCCACTGTTTATCTGTTAAACGGATGGATGAAATCTCTTCATGTAGAACCTGGGAAGGGTCGCCCTAGACAGCGTTCTTCAAACTGTAGGCTCTTTCCCATCAGCGAGGTGTGACATCAGTTCAGTGGCTCACAGCTAGTATTTTTAAAAAATACTAGTGTCTGGGTCGCTCAGTTGGTTAAGCGTCTGCCTTCAGCTCAGGTCATGATCCCAGGGTTCTGGGATCGAGTCCCACATTGAGTTCCCTGTTCAGTGGGGAGTTTGCTTCTCCCTCTCCCTCTGCCACTCTCCCTCCTCATTCTCTCTCTCAAATAAATAAAATCTTTTTTAAAAAAGAAAAAAATAGAAAAAAATAAAAACATCAGAGCATATTACACATGGTAAGGGCAAGTATTGTTTTAAGAAATATATATACGTACATGTATATACGTATATTCAATGAATGCAGAATGAAATACTTTATTTCTCACTGTGGAGTCGTCAAAAAAGTTTGAAACACAACAGTGAATTCTAAGTTTTCTCAGGCTTGATCTTCAAAGGACATTCTTCCCTTAGAGACTGTAAACCTAGTCGCATAAAGTTTACATTCCGGGGCCCCAAAGCAGAACTTTAAGAAAAGATTCCTTTGTTTCCTATTAACTGAAAAAAAAGTGAATAACTTTCCACCATAGAGGGGGCGCCTGATGGCCCGAGTCGCCCGCGACATGTATGGGGTTATTTACACACTCGTGTACAAACATACACAAACACAGATGCACAGATACGCTCACACACCTGCCAACACACACGCTCACATGGACACGTACTCATGTGCATACAGACACATCCACATTCTATGTACACACACACACGCTCACACGGACACGTACTCACGTGCACACAGACACATCCACATTCTATGTACACGCACACACACACGGACACGTACTCGCGTGCACACAGACGCATCCACATTCTATGCACACGCACACACGCTCACACGGACACGTACTCACGTGCACACAGACGCATCCACATTATATGCACACGCTCACACGGACACGTACTCACGTGCACACAGACGCATCCACATTCTATATACACACACACACGCTCACACGGACACGTACTCACGTGCACACAGACGCATCCACATTCTATGTACACGCACACACGCTCACACGGACACGTACTCACGTGCACACAGACGCATCCACATTCTATGTACACGCACACACACACGGACACGTACTCGCGTGCACACAGACGCATCCACATTCTATGTACACACACACGCTCACACGGACACGTACTCATGTGCACACAGAAGCATCCACATTCTATGTACACACACACACGCTCACACGGACACGTACTCGTGTGCACACAGACGCATCCACATTCTATGTACACACACACACACGCTCACATGACCACAGTAATAATATGCATCTACACATGCCAATACACATGGACACACACACAAACACACATGGACACACTCACATTTATATGTACACAGACACACAACACAGACACAGTTTAGAACCACACATGCGTGCTGTGACGCACACACACGTCCACACGAGAACATCCTATTTCTTCCATCTTCCTCCTTCCCCCGAGAGACCCCAGCCCATTTTCAGATCTGCAGCCCGCAGGGGAGCCATCAGTAACCAGTGTCAGTGGGGAGGCTGGGCACTGTAAGTCCACAGGCTTTGCGGTTAGCCAGACTTGGGTTCAAATTTCCATGGACTGGCTGAGTGACCTCTGTCTCACGGAGCCGGATTCCTCACCTGGAACTGGGGTTGAGGAAGGTCATGCCTCCTTCACAGGGGGCAGGCAGGTGGGGGGGCCAGCTGGGAGCGCAGGCATGTTGGACTTGCCGGCTGCCCCAGCAGGAGCACTGGGACCCACAAGTGCCTCCCCCTAGCTGTGTGACGGCGGCAGCTCCCTGGGCCTCTTTTGCGAACTGGGGCGATCGCATCTCCAGTAGACACGATGGCTGTGAGCGAACACTGAGGTCTGTGGGAGTGCCGGCACCGTGCCTGGAGAAGCTCAGAGGGTGCTCAGTGCCTGGCACCTGCTCTGCCCCCAAGACTGCATCTTCCCCCACGCGCCCACTCCTAGCCCACACCACCCCGTGCTGTCCTCGCCACTTCTGGGGCTCCATGGAAGCCAGTCTGGGCTCTCCCTGGAAAACCACTCTTGGCCATGTGGAAATGACATCTGTGATTTCTTGGTCGGATACACTTTTGTTCCTGTGTTATGAGGATGGGCTTCCCCATCTCTAGAAGGCTCTGGTATAAGGATCCCGTGTTCTCTGCAGTGGGGCAGAGGCCCTTGGGAAACACGAATGCACTTGAGCTGAGAAGACTGTGTCATCTTCACCTTCGAAGTCTCGTGGCATCTGGCTTTAAGGGAGGAGATGAGGAGGAGCGAGAATGCAGGAAAGAGAAAGGTCACCAAGGTGTGGGGAGTGGGGGCTCATGGTCCTGGATCCAAGGGCCAGGCCCGTCCAAACACGACCCCCCCGGGGATGGGGAGGAACAAAGCATCCCAGACACATTTTCTACTTTACACTTCGCCTCTGGAACAATGCAAAGCAGCAGATGTCAGTGACAAAGAAACTAAAAAACAAGGGAACCCATAAAACTTAACCAGCAAGCAGGAGAGTTTGTCTGCCATCTGGTGCTGCCTCCTGCCCCCCCCGCCCAGCAGGCGCGAACATGTTGGGAGCCCCCTGAGCTGCTCTGTCCAGGGACTCACCCCCACACCCCCAGGCGCTCCAGGGCCTTCCCTCTCCCTTCTCGGCTGCCCTCCATCGTCAGCCAGCAAATAAATGTTTACTGAAGCTCGGAGACGTGCCAGGCACGTGCCAGGCGCCTTTGGGGACAGGAAAGTGAAGGAGGCAGAAGTTTTGCTCTGGTGGAAGGACAGACATGATCCAAATAACGACACCCCCAGTGCCAGGCGCGCCGTGAGGCGGGCGGGCGGGGAGGCGCGCTTCACTGCCAGCTCGAGCCCAGCTGGGGAGCTGGGTGAATTCACTCACATGAAGCGGTGAACTGGGGACATATTTAATCCCCACCATTTCCCTTTGAGGAAATGCTCTGGCCTGCCTGAGAACCCACGCCTAGAAAGTGGCAGAGCCGGGATGTCCGGTCAGCACTGATGGTTCTTTCATTTAGAAGCCAGTTACAGAGGGCACCTGGGGGGCTCAGTCGGTTAAGCGTCTGTCTTCGGCTCAGGTCACAATCCCAGGGTCCTGGGATCGAGCCCCGCATCGGGCTCCCTGCCCAGCGGGGAGTCTGCTTCTCCCTCTGCCCCTCCCCCGCTCTCGCTCGCTCGCTCTCTCTGTCAAATAAATAAATAAAATCTTTAAAAAAAAAAAAAAAAAGAACCCAGTCACAGCCACATATTGTATGATTGCATTTCTGTGAAAGGTCCAGAACAGGCAAACCTATAGAGACAGAAAGCAGATTAATGATTTCTTAGGACTGAGGGGACCGGATTAGGGGTTGAGAGCTAAGGAGGGGATCGTAGGTACAGGGTTTCTTTTGAGGTCATGGAAATGTTCTAAAATTATTTGTGATGAGTGGTGTCCAACTTGGTGAATATACTGGAAACCATTAAGTAGCACGCTTCAACTGGGTGAATTGCGTGGCATGTGAATTATATCCCAAGAGAGCTGTCCTACGGTCTTTCATTTCAAGTCAACCCCTCTTCCCTCTCTCTCAGCTGGCCTGTCCCTGCAGCTGGGGAGCAGCTGGGTCCGCATCTGTGCTTGCTCGCGCTCTCACTCTGCCTCCAGCTCTGCTGTCAGGAGGGCGGGAGGGGGCGGAAAAGATGCAAGAAAATTCTGGCATGGCTGACACAGTCTTGAGTTGGTGTGGGCTCCCCCTAGACCAGACAGGTGCTTCGAGCAGGTTCTTACTTTCGCAGTACTTTTGCAGGTTGTTTGCAGACTTCTCAGTCCCTGGGGATCCTCGCCTTTGCTTTCCTTCAAAAGGTTCTATATCAGCTTGTGGCTTGTGCCCCGTGTCTCTCAGCTCCTTCTGCAACCCGGAGAAGGGGGAATGAGTCCCTGTTACCCCTACAGGCAGGCAGTCCCTTGTGCGCAGGCCCAAGGATGACCTGTGGCAGCCCCCGGCCCCCCAAATGAGGCCCCGCCTGGTCCTGGGGAAGCCACATCCATGCCTTCCTTTGACAGGGTCTGAGAGGGGGGCTGCTCTCCAGCTCAGAGAGCCCTTACTCGTGGCCTAAGTGGCTGCTAAGTTGCACGTTCGAGCTTCCGACGGTGGGTAAATGTGTCACCTCAGATGGTTGGGGCGCATATATTAAACTTGTCGATGATTTCAAAGCCCATCTCTCAATTTTAGACGAAAGGAGAAACCTCCCAGCCTTCTCCCTTGGGTGCACATGGGATCTGTGGTCCTTTGACAGCTCTCTCCAGGAAACCTTCCTGAAATCTCTCCTCCATCTCCTCAGACCCCACCCTTGGTGTTGATGTGGGCAGGGTTGACCGAGACTAGGGGGCAGGGTCCGGAGTTGGGGGGCTCACTTCTTCGTGCCTCCTCCGCCCATCGTCCAACACCTGCTTTGCACAGAGACAGCTCATGTCGCACGTAGCTCGGTGCCTCCGTGAAAACTTCCATGCTAAAATCCTGCCACCATGATGAAGTATGGCGGGGGTTCCTATTCCCCCATCTTCCCTCGAGCGGCTGTGTTGTGTTCAGGAAAACAGGATTCATGCCAAGATGGGCTTGTCCACTGAATATATGGCCCGATATCGCAAGAATGCTTTCTGAAGAGCTCTCTTTTAAAACGGTACCTGCAGTACGCAGATGGATTTGATTTTTGCCCGGGTTTATAGAGGAGCTTCCTTTTGTAGGAGGTCCCCATGTTTGCCTGCCCCACCGGGACATCATTTGACCAGGTTATAAATCCAAATAAATAACAAGTGCTTTTTAAAAAATAGGGGGGAAAAAGTTGATGCCGCAGAGTTCACTGGCATTTTGATCCGTTTGCTGGCCCGTTTGTCCTGGAGCCTCTGGTGGGATTGTCACAAGAAGATGGAAGAAAATAGCACTAGAAATTATCCCCCCTTTCCTTCCTCTGTGAATAAAGAGCTAGGCTTGCTTTTTACAAATGCCCTTAATGTTGGTTTTCTAATTAATCTTGGGAAGGACCCAAGGACGACGTCAGCCAATTTATAATTGAATCCAAACGGGGGGTGGGGGGGGGCGGGAGGGGAGAATGGGAGGTGAGGGCTCATTCTCTCCTCGGCCATGTGCAGTGGCATTTCTTCTAAGCACTGCTGCGAGGGTGAATGGAAAGAGACCTTCGGAGGGCAAAGTCGAGTTGGCAGCCAGACTCTTTGAAGATCAAGGATACTTTGGGAAACTTTAAAAAAATAAAATAAAAAGCTTTGAAAGGAAGTAACGAAAACACAGGACCTTGGTGCGTCTTACGTGCTTGGTTCTAAGTTCACTTCAGGCTCGGTGTCTTAAACGGTTGCCCTGTCTCGCTCCCAGTAAGGAAGAATGAGAAGCTGGCGTAGACAAAGTCTTCCTGGACGCACCTCGTGCTGTCTCTGACCCCAGAGAATTCCCTTTATGGGAGGGGTGGGCCGGTAGGCGCCGGGAACAGGTAGGAAAGGAACATTCTCAGGAACAGCTGAGACTGGGTGTTGGTTGGCGGGGCAGGGTCAGGACTGAGTTGTGAGAGTGGAAAAGTCACACCGGGAGCTACCGTGTACCCAGCATTCAGCCTGGTGAAGGCATTGTGTGAGCAGTTTACGCAGATTATGTCCTTTGGTTTCTCTGAGGTGGGGACCATATGATTGTCATTGGACACCAATCCGTGGGCAAGTTCTGGTCCCTCTGGGGACCTTGGAGTCCTCATCTGTAAAATGGAGCCAGGAGCGGCTGCACTGTCAGTCACTGTCAAGATTATAAAAGACCGCATGACATCATCACACGCTAAGTTGGCTGTCATTAGATGCCAGACACCAAGCGAAGCACTCCATATCGTCTCACTCCGTCCTCCCTGACCCCAGCGGGCGGGAACTATTATGGTTCCTTATTTATAGGTGTGGACACCCCGGCCCCTCGGCTGCCCCTCCGCACTCTCACCCGGGCTCCTGCGCCCCCCCCCCAACAGGAAACCTAGCCAGCTCCCTGCCCCCCGCCCCAGGGAATAGCACCGGGGATGAATGGGTCTGGGATGGCGGCTGCTTCTGGAATAAGTGAGTTCATGTGTGGCGTGCCTATCTCTTGCTGAGTGAATATCACCCTATGAATTCTCGATAAGCTTATCCAACGTACAGCAATATCGGGTCAGCGCTTAGACGGACAGCCTTGTGCTCACCGAGAATGAACAGTCAATAAAGGCCTGTTGACCGTCGGCCGGCTCAGCCCCTCTCAGGCTCAGGCCTGGGGGCCCTGCCAAGCCCGGAGAAAGGTGCGGTCCCCAGCCCCTGGCTCCAGTGGCTCTGGTGGTACTTGGGGTTCTCTGCACCCCCAGAAAGTCCGAGGGCTTCCCTGACGTGAGCATACCTCCTGCAGCTTGTTCTCCAAGCTTTCAGTAACTTGTGCCTTTTTTTCTCAAGAGCCTCCCTTGTCTTGTTTAATTTAGACGGGGGTAGTAATGAGGGCTGTGTCTCCTCCACTCTCATCCGCAGGATTGAAATTTTTCATTAAGGAGATCCTGGGAGACCAGCTACATTAACTGTTCCAGGCGTCTCCTCGGCCTGTTGGTTGCAGTCTGCAGGCAGCCGCTGAACCGAGGCCCTGGGTGGCAGGCAGGAGACACCTTCGTTTCTCCTCCTAAATAGCAGTGATTGCCTACCTTTTGGCGGGCGGAGGGTATTAAAAACAGCCCACAGTCCTGAAAGGGGGGGGCATTGTTCATTTTCTAAAATTGTTGTGACATTATTCATTTTCTAAAATTAATTCTTCATCAGTAACACGCAGTGAGGCAGCCTGATGCAGAGAAAGAGCCTGAGCAGGGCAGGGGCCGCCGGGCCGCACAGGGCTGGCTGATGGTCGTTCTTGGCCTCAGTCTCCTCATCTTAGCAATGGGGACTAAAAAGAAATCCTGCCCTCACACGGCAGCTATGCAGCTGAAATGAGAGAATGTGTGTGAACGGTAGAGAGGCAGGAGAGCAGACCAGAAGTGAGCAGGATTCTAGAGTCCAAAGCCTGGGGTTCAAATCCTAGGTCTGCCACTAATGGGCTGTGTGGCCTTGGGCAAGTCACTAAGCCTCTCTGTGCCACAGATCCCTCATCAGAGGGTGCTCAGTAAAGACTGGCTCTGAACGGTAGCAATGCTGCTGAATGCAACCAGCACAGGGCATGAGAGGGGCTCCGTGAATGCTTCCTGATTCTGATCCTGGACTACTCTACTTTATTAAGTCTGGTTTTACTGGTGCCTGTTGCCTGCTCTAGAGAATGGCCACTGCACGGATGCCTGGAGCCATGCATTTCAGAAAGAGCTATCCAGAAGGAGGTACTGGCTTTGAGAACTTTACCCTCCAGAGGCACCTGGCGGGCTCAGTTGGCGGAGCATGAGACTCTTGATCTCGGGGTTGTAAGTTCGAGCCCCACATTGGGTATGGAGATTACTTAAAAATAAAATCTTTAAAAAAGAAAAAAAATAACTTTACCCTCCAAAAATGGTCTGGAGCAGTTAAACCAGGAGTTTCTGCATTAGTTTTCCCATCTTCCTGAATGATTGAAAGTCCCTGGGGCGGGCACGATGGTGGTCCCCAGATGTCCATGTCCTAATCCCCGGAATCTGGGGATATGTTTTGTTACCTGGCGAAGGAGGAAGGAATTAAGGCAGCAGATAGCATTAAAGTTGCTAATCATCTGACTTTAAGGTAGCTTATCCTGGATTGTCTGGGTGGGCCCAGTGTAATCATGAAGGTTCTTTACGTGGGGAAGAGGGAAGAGTCTCTGAAGATGGCAAGACACGATGAGCCAGGAAGTCAGGTGGCTCCTAGAAGCTCAAGTCCCCTTGATTTTAGCCAAGGGGGACCCCATCAGACTCCTGACCTCCAGGATTGTAAAATATAAATTTGTGTTGCTTTAAGCCACGAAATGTGTGGTAATTTGTTACGGCGGCAGTAGGAAACTGGTCCAGTCCCAGATGTTTCCTTCCAAGCTAACTTCTGGGCCCTGAACCCCTAAAGGGCTCAGGGGCATCCAGAGACCGCGGTCCCCCGCCCCCATCATGTCTGGAGCACTAATGTTTACCTTCGCTCACCCTTCCAGCAAACGCTTTCTGAGGACTTGTCGTATGTCAGGGCCAGCCCCAGGTGCTGGGGACGCAGCAGTGAAAGGACAGGTGGGCCCCTCTGCCCTCGGGGGGCTCAGAGGCAAGAGTGTGTGCTGATCTTTACCAGATACGTACGGAGGGTGATAACAGAAACCTTTATGGGGCTTACCGTGTGCGTGGCCCTGTGCCAGCCCTTTACATAGTCAACTCATTGACCCGCACAAGAGCTCGTGAAGGAGGTGGTGGGGCGCCTGTTATCATTCCCATTTTATAGATGAGGGAACTAAGGCACAGAGTGTTTGGGCGACCCGCCCAAAGTCTCACAGCTGGGTAGTGGTGGACCAGATCTGGGACGCAGGCAGGCTTCTAGACACTGTTCTATGCCGCATCCACAATGACAGGCAATGGGGAACGTCCAGAGAAGACGTAGGTGTGACTGTGGCCCCCAGGGTGTCCCTCTGGCCTAGAGGATGGCAAGTCCCCCTTTAAAGCAGGTGTCCGACGCTGGCTGCGGGGGCTGATTTTGAGAGCGTGTGTGTGAAAGCAAATGCTAAATATGGTCACAGAGCCCTCATCCCCTGAGGTGGCGGGTACAGAATGGGTGTGGCTGTGACCGTGGGCTCCTCTGCTGGCCTCAGTGGGGGCTGGGCTGCAGGCCTGGCCCCAGGACTGGGACTTGGCTACAGTGGTTTCTAAAAGAGGGAAGCAGACCTCTAGTGCCAGACCACCCCCCTGAGGCATTGTCTTCCAGGCCATCCACTGCATCTGGGGGGGTGACCTAGGAGTCAAAGTGGCCCCCGCTGCCTTTGTTCTAGAAGTTAAGAAGCCAGCTGTTATTTGTACTGTGCATTCGAATACGTCCATCCACTGTCCCCTTGCCCACCATTATTCATTCATCCGTCCCCTCCTTCTGTCTCTGTCTCTATCTCACACACACACACACACACACGCACACACGCACACACGCACATACGCGCTCGCAGTGCTGGCTGCAGTCCGACAGGAATACAGGCTTCCTGCCATTAATTGGAGGCCCCTGACTGCAGACACAGCATAAAAGTCTATTCATAGTTCTTTTTTAATTCCAAGAAATGCTGCTACAGCTAATGCCTACTTTTGGGCAAATGACTAGTTGGACTATCAGCACTTTTCGAGTTATAAACACCCCCTTTGAGCTGGGACTCCTCATTGAAAGTGTTGTTCGGGATGCAGCAGGCCCAGGGAGGTGGCACAGAGGCCGAGCTGGCCAGAGCAGTGGCTGGCACCGGAGGCGCTCAGGAAGGCTGCTTACTGGCTCCGCGTCCGCGAGGAGCCCCACGCGCCCTGGGGCCTGAGCAGCTCTCCGTGCGGCTTGTCCCAGGTCACAGCTTTCCTTGCCTTGAGCCCATTTCCTGGAGTAAAAGTAAAAGCGGTTTAGGAATTGGTCCCTACTCCATAGCCTCTGAGAATAAATGCGTCTCTCCAGATGTTTGCCGCCCTCCAGGCTTTTCTACATATGTGGGTCTGTGGCTACAGCAGCCTGATAAACACGTTGCTTTTTGTAAATTGGGTAAGTAGACTCTTCTGGCTTGGTAAGCATTGCTGGAAGCGCCCAGGGCCCCAGGAAACACGCTTCCTCCTGAAACATGCCTACAGAGCAGGCGGGATGGTGCTCAGAATATCAAATACCAGCTCCCATTTCCTGTGGGCCTACTGTGTGCCAGGCATTTTAGCCACACGTTCCGATTTTATTCTCCCCACCAGTCCCCTGTGGTGGGTACCATGACTTTCCGCTTTCCCAGATGAGGAAAATGGCACCAAGGAAAGTTCAGTAAGCTTGTCCACGCCCTCACAATAGTGAGGGGCAGAGCCAGGACTCATGACCCCCAAGTAGGACAAACGCTTCACCCACGTTTCTGGGAACTTGGGCACCCATCACTGTGCTTTATTTGGGAGGTATGTTTGCTTCTGGTTCTGTGCCCCCGGCCCCCTGTGGGCTGCAATGTAGTCTCCCCTTCCAGACCCTGGTTCTGCAAGGCCCCTTGCCAGGCAGGCCCGCACAGCACCTGCCCCATCTGACAGGACGTGGGGACCAGAGTCTTGGCTGCAGCCACACTCACCCCAGGGGCTCCCCAGGACCACAGCCACCTCACACCCATTTTCCATGAAGATGCATTGTGGCAGGGATCAATCTCCACCAGTATGCCATGCCGTGGTCGGCAGCCAAGACACTTGGCCTTTGAGGGAGGAGAACACTGCGAGCTTTCCTTGGCTTTCCTTTTGATTTGCTATTCAATTAAAAAAAAAAAAATTGGAGAGGATCAGCGAGTAGAAATCTAATTGGAAAAAAACAGAACAAGTTCACACAAACAGGAAGTGTGGTGTGCTGTTAGCTGGTCGGATGCCGCTTCACTTCGGGGCTTTTTAAAATGACTCTGCACCCTCTAGACCGGGGTCCGTCTCCTCTTGCCCCCCTTAATGAGCCTGGCTTCTTGCGCGCAGCATTCTGGGCGTCGAGGAGCAGGGCTCGGTGGCCGTGCATAAGGGACAGGGAGAAGTGTCATCTTGTGCACCCTCACTCTGCCCACCCTGGGGGGCGGAGGGCTCCTCGGCTACTCCTCTTGCTTCTTTGGTTTCGCCATCCACCCATGCATGGCAAACGCTAGCTTGTAAAGGACGGGAGCCCACCTTGTCCTGCTGAAACAGAAAGGGAATGTATTGAATATTGAATATTTCTGCCTGGGGCAGAAAGAGTAGGTTTGTGCCGTGTAGTACCCCCCCCGCCCCCGCCCATCCCTGTCCCTGCCCCTTCAGGATGAGGCTGTGACTCCACAGGGCTCCCTGGGGCCCTTGAGTTTCTGCTGCTGCTTATTTCTGTGTCTGCATCTGTCTCCCTTCCCCCTCCCTTATTCTTCCCCCCCCACACACACACACACACGCCACCTCAGAATGGGGTCTGCAGTCCAGAGCCTTCATTTCCACGTGGGTCCAGTGCCCACTGCCGGCTCACCCTGTCCCTCTGATCTTCGGTGCCACATAGACGGGGAAGAGAACATGATTGGTCCGTGTCTCAGCATCTCCGTTTCTATAAAAATAGGAATACGAATAGTACCCATATCCTGAATTCCTGTGAAGGCGAAATGTGATGAAGTTATGTTGCTCAGCTCATTTCAATTCAAACAGGTGTAACTGTGCCTGGTGCATATAATTAGTGCTCAAAAGTGGTTGCTGCTGCTGCCCTTTCTGGTATTCTGTGACCCTTGTAAAAGGAGTCAGGTCGTGGAATGTGTTCCTCAAACTACCTCAGAAACAACGGGCACTGAACAAAAGCTTGTTTGTTCTGAAGAACTGATATAAATACTTCGTGATAAATAAGCTTTGTGTAAGATATTTTTAATTTTCAAAGCACGCCCACATACATGTCTTATTTGACAGGAATGACAGACTATTTCCCCTAATATCCTGAGGTGTTATTAAGACTGCTCCGTAATGAGGGATTTGAGGCATTGAGAGGTTTGAGTATTGCCTGAGGTCACAAGGTCCGCAAGTGGCAGAGCCTACACTCAGTCCAGCATCAACTCTAATTTCTGTGTGTTTTCAGCTCCATCAGAGGTAGAAGGTCTTGTGACCCATCATATTTCCCTTTATACCTTGGCTGCTGGGAAGCTCAAGCTAAGCCCTCTGCTAACCATGGCTGTTCGTATATTTCTCATATTGCGGTCAACTGCCCGACTTGGGTAAGGTGGATCGGCGTTATAAAACACAGCGTAAGTGCACCTACATCAAGAGGATGAACCATGACTTCCCAGTGCCTTTAAAAGTAGTGGAGATGCATTTGACCTCTAAAGCAGCACCGTTTCTGCTCCCCGGGAGGATGAGCTCTCGTGGCTGCATGTTGCTACCTCGGCCTTCCTGCCTTCTGGGCCACTTCCTCAGCCTGGCTGTTAGGGCTCTTTGCCCACCTCTTTCGAAAGGAAGGAGGTTCCCCCTCTCCTCTGCAGGCCCTCTGTCTGCTTCCCTCTGATATCTGGGGGGTTTCTCAAAGACCCTGGCAGTGACACATTATCAAAAGTTAGCCAAGACCTTTTTGAGGCTGAGCTGGAGAAAACATCTTTCCAGAACTCTAATCGCGTCAGCCCCCTAAGGATTTTAAAGTTGCCACCGACAAACCAAAGTGTATTACGGGGAAGGGTTCATGTGCACCTGGGGGGCGGCTGATGACTTTCTTGGCCTTTGTGCCTTGGTTCTCAGGGCTGTGATGCCGAGGTGCTTGGTCAGGCCCTTGCTGGGGCAGACATCCCACCACGAGATTCTGATTCCTTCCAAAGGAGCCAGACATGCCTGGCCCGAGTCCCCACTCCAGCCCTGTGCAGACTCCCTGAGCCTCAGTTCCCGTATCTGTGACGTGAGGCAGTATCACCTCCCAGAGGAGCTGCGGAAGTAGCCAGCAGTATTAACAATGATAAGGCCGCTGGCACGGAACAGGACTTCATCAGCGGCGGCATAGCAGGAGCTAACGCTTACTGAATGCTCACGGTATCCCAAATGCTTAACTCATTACGGTCTCCCAATAGCCAGTGAGAAAACAGGGAGGTTAACAACTTGCCCAGGGTCACACAGCAACTTTGCAGCCGAGGCACGACCCAAAGCTGAATGGAAGGCCCAGGACCGGGCCATGCCGTGGGTGCTCAGGCCGTGTCGTTTCTCTTCCCTTCCCCAGGGAATGGGAGGCCAGCAGCCTGTCTTCAATGTGGAGTAACGCCTCCCCTTGTCCCTCTCTCTCCGACCCCTTCCACTCTCCGCTCTTCACTTTACTCTTCGGCAAAAGCCCGACTGCGTGAGGGGTGGCTTTGAGTGGGAGGTGAGCTGAGTATGTCCCCACGTGCGCTGTGGACGGGGGTCTTCTTTTGAAGGCAGCCACTTCACAGCTGTCGGAGACACATGTGCTTCGTTTCAAAAACCCAGAGTTGTGGGTAAATGCAAGGCCCATCCCCAGCCAAACACTGGGGGCTCAGACCCTGGGAACCTGGGGAGCAGTTTCCCCCTTAGAGCACCCGCACATTTCCAGGGAGGAGCACCGACAGCCCACTGGCTCAGAAAGTGGCCTGTGGGCTTCTCACCAGACTAAACAACCCAAGGCAGGAGCTTTTTATTCAATTGATTTTTGCAAAATCAGTCCTCTTTTTAATCTATTTGAATACTCCTGTCCCCTGAATCTCATTAACAGACTTCCTGACACACCCTCCCATTTGGGGTTTTGTTTTCTGAGAGAGTACCACCCTCACCGTAGCCCACCTTCCAGAAAACAGCCGTCTCTCCTGAGTACCTACTGTATGCCGGGGACTCACCCCCACCCTCTGGGTGCCCGCTGTTGGTACCATCACTGCTGGTACAACCCGGACAGGCTGTCCCGAGTGCCTGCCCTGCCCTTGCCTGTGCGGGCTCTCTCCGCCTGTGGCCTGCTGCCAGGTGGGAATTTGCTCTGCTCCCTCCCCAGTTTCAGTTGTATTGTTAGAGCAGAAATAAAGCCTCCTTGGAGTGCCTCATATATCTGCCTCTGGCTTACTGCCAGGGCCTGTGGCGTGGAGAGAAGTGCCCCCAGGAGGTGGTGAGTCCTATAAGCCCGTGGGGGTCCAGGCTAGATTCTGGGGAGGGGGCTGTCTCGGCCACCCCGCCCCTGAGAGCCCCTGATGGAGGTGATCTCAGCCACCCTCCGTGGCAAGGGGCTTCATCCTCAGAGCCCAGAAGACGGAGTCTATCGGGGTGTTTTCTGCACCTCTTCCCAGAGAGGAAAAGTGACATAAAATAGACTGTTCAGCCTTAAGAAGGAAGGGGTATTATCAGGCACATATAGCATGGCTGGGCCTTGAGGACATTCTGCTCCCTGCAACTAGGCAGACACAGACGGACAGACACTATATGATTCCCCCATAGGAAGGCCCTAGAGGGGGTCAGATTCATAAAGACAGAGAATAGAAGGCTGGTTGCCAGGGGCTGGGGGAGAGGGAACGGGGAGTTACGGTGCGCTGGGGACAGACTTCCGGTTTGGGAAGATGAAATGTTTCTGGAGACGGGGGGGGGCAGTGGTCACACAGTAGTGGGAACTGTACCCTTAAAAATGGTGAAGACGGCGGATCCTGTGTCGTGTGTACCATACCGCAGTTTGACAACACGACGAACTAAGAGCTCTGGGTGGTGTTCTGCTCCCATCCCTGCCCAGGAAGCTTGTGCCTTGTGGAAGCCTTTGTCCCAAAGGGTCAAAGGGTCCGGGAGGAGCTGGCAGGGTTTTCGAGGAAGGCCCTCGCCCTCAGGCCTTGTCCTGCCCCTCCCAGGCCTCCGTGCAGATTTCCTAGGCTGGTCTTTGCTCAGAACCCTCCCTAGAGAACTGCTTCCGTCCTTCCCTCCTCCCGAGGATTCCGTCACAGAGCCTTCGGGCCGGGCTGCGGTCCGTCCTGTCCTTCTAGAGGAGAGAAATGGAGACCGGAAGAGGCCACACGGCTTGCCTCAAGGAACACGTCATGTTTCAGCAGGGCTGACAGATAAATACAGGACGCCCAGTCAAAGTTGAATTTCAGATCAACAGTGAATAATGTCTTGGTATAAGTATGTCCCATGCAATATTTGGGACATACTCATACTAAAAGTGTCTGAAATTCTGATTTCAATAGTGTTTTGTATTTTCTTTGCTAGATCTGGCAAGCCTGCATTCGAGGCGACCTGGGTCTTGTTGCCCAGTATCTTAGCGCTTCAGAACCAGAGGTGGTGACAGGGTGTTGGCGTGAGGGACAGAGGTCCAGGTGTCAGACTCTTCCGATTCCAGGCTGACCTGAGGCAGGTTCCTCAGCTCTCTGAGCGTCAGTCCTGCCTCCTCAAACACGGGTGATCTTAGCATCTGCCTCATGAGATGGGCAAGGGCTGAAACAGGAGCACCTGCGAAACCCTAAGGAGCACAGTGTGGGCTCAATTAGCGGCAACTCATTTCCGGTTATTCTTGGTATTTTCTTTCCTTTATGGATTAAAGGTAACCATGTACCTAATGAGCTTTAGGCTGTGATGCTCAAACAGGGAGACGTTGGTGTGAAGACCTGGCTGCTCGTTCCAGCTTTGCCGTAGCACGCTGTGTGACGCGGGGCCAATCAGCGCACCTCTCTGGGTCTCGGTTTCCTCGGCTCTAGATGGGATTAGACAGTTCAAAACCAGAAGTGTAAATTATACCCCAGTAACGCTGTTACTAATAATGGTTTTTCATCCCAAAGTGCGCCTCCCCTGGGTCTCCCAGCACTGCACAAGACACTCGTGTAGGTTTTCTCAGCGAATGCTCAAAACCCTGAGAAGTCGGTGTTCTTTTCCCGCACTTGGCCAATGACTGTCAGGACTCAGAAAAGCTAAGTCACTCACACAGGGTCACGCAGCCATGTTGTGGCAGAGGCTGACTTGCTACCCTGGTCTTCCTGAACGCTATTCCTACCATCCAGTGCACACCGGGGATTGGTTTCTCTGGAGGGGTGGGAGAGGGCGAGCGGGGTTCTACAGCCGCATCTCCGGGTCAAGTGTCCCCAGACGGATTGTCCCCGGGGCAGGTTCACCGCTCGCCAGACCCAAGCAATTCCAGGTGGGGCCGTTGACGGTTCCCAAAGCCTCTTCCTTCTTTAAGCCGGCCATCCCCTGGTGTCCATCCCTTAAAGGAGTAGGGTTGGCAAGAACAGCGCCTGCAGTAAAGGCATTCTTAGCCAGGCCTCCATCAACCAGAGGACGGGACAGAAAACAGAGCCCCTCCCCTCACGGCAGAGAGAAATAATTGCCTGTTTCATGAGGGGCGCTTAGTGTCTCATCTGAAATCCTTAGCAAACTACATAACTGGCAACTGTTTTCGTGCTTTGTTTTAGGTCCAGCTTCAGAGTTCAAAGGAGTTTTTGTCCTTTGATTATCTGACAGATCATTTAGACGTTGGGTTCTGGGTGGTCTCTGTGACCAGCGGAGACCCTATTGCATGTCCCCCGGATGTGGAGTCCAAGCTCGAGGTAGACGCGGGACCTGCCCCTCAGCGTGTTCTAAGAGCAAAGCAAGGCAGCTGGGCTAAAATGGAAGCCTACGGGGCTTGTAATTAAAAGGCAGTGGTCTAAACCAGAGGCCTGGGATAAGTACCTGCTACAGCAAACTGAAAATGGGCCATTTCCGCAAAGCAAGCCGGGGAATCCCAGCGACGGTGGGCCACTGGGAATGGGATGGGAGAGGGGAAACATCCGCCTTCCCATCTCACCCACTCCACACCGTCCCCCAGACAAAGGAGCTCAGCAGCCCTGCTCCAGATGGGAGCTTCTAGGAAGAGCACTCCCAGGGTATCAGTGGAATGGCCTAGGATTGGGGGGCATTAAAGGCTGCTGTAAACCCGCTGAAACATTAGAGGGTAATTTCTCAGGAATGTTCTTCTAGTCATGTGTGTTTGAGCTGGGCTTAGCTATGTATGAGTAGGAGAAGCGGCCTGATGAAGTGCATACCGCTAGCAAGGTTTACTGCGGCTTAACAATCTCATTATCTGCCGAGCAGAACTCAGGGCCCTGAAAGAGTAGGATGTGGGGCAGATAAATTTTGGTGGGTGGAATAGGGAAGTACTAGGAACAAATCTAGGACGCGTCAGATGGTTACTGCAATTAAGGACAGTTTTGCCCACTTTGCAGTTTTGTCAGACCCACCAAGTTACCTTAGGTGACCAGTGTAATTATGAACAGTTAGGTCTTTAGGGATTTCTAAGGAAATGCATTTATTTGGCCACACCTCCCCCCCACCAAGTGATGACATAGACATGGCAATGACAAATTACATCATTTAGAACCTTCTAGAAGGAATGGTGCCCCCCCCACCGCGCCAATTGTTGGGGATTCCTAAGATCTTGATTGTTCAAATTTTGTGTTATATCCCTCGGGGTCTTATGTTCAGGATCCTTTAAGGTTATAACCTTGCTCCTAGCTCATCCCATTCAACCTCTTGAGGAGCGGTAGAGGTATGAACCTAGCCAAGAGCTGACGTAAAGCCAAGGAAGCAGTACAGTTGCCCAATGACTGAAGTTATACAATCCAAACAGAAATTCACTCCTCAGAGCCCAACATTGCAGGGCTGTGGAGCCTTCAAAATGGCCAGTAGGAGTGGGTGGGCCCTGGGCGTGCAGGGCTCTGGGGAGCAGGCTCACCCCAAAGCCTGGAGTGGTATCTTGGATGGTCGTGGATTGGAGATGATGAGATTGGACCAACCAGACTGCCACCCAACACGCTGCAGATGCCTAAATGTTTGTTGAGTGAACAAATGAATCGATCAATCCATCAGTCAATCTGTGTGCTTTTATAACCAAGTTTAGACAGAAATCCACACTCAGAACCCAAGGAGGAAAAATTACATGCTCCAGTCCCTTTATCTGGTCTCATTCAATAGGTGTTCAGTGAGTGTCTCCTATGTGCCAGCCAGTATTCTAGATGCTGAGGACCCAGCAGTGAACACAACACACACACAGCTTATGGACGGGTGGGAGGGGGAGCACATGGTCACAGATCATAGAAGCGCTGGGAAGGAGGGGTACAGGGCTCAGGAAATTCCCCCAGGAAGCATTATATTTTACAGGAGTCCGCCAGTAAAAGAAGGGGAAAAGGAGACCCAGGCACAGAACACATTCCTTCTGGAATGTGTTGGGGTAAAATCCAGTACTGAACAAGTGGATGGCCTCTAGACATCACATGATTCTAGAAAACAATAATAATAATAGAAATAATAATGGCTATGATTTCTCGCTGCTCGCCATCAAAAGAATTTTCACGTCCCATTCACGGGCTGTCGCTCTAATTGAGTAAGTAGTTCCTTTAGAAATAATTAGAGATTGTAATCAGTCGCTATTCAGAAGTCTTGCAGGAACTAATTTGCAAGTCTCTTCAGGGCTGGCCTTAAAATTTCCCCAAAGCTGTGACTACTCGTAAATCAAAGCTCTGGGGACCCATGCTGGATCTTAGAGTAAAAGAGAGGAAGTCAGACATTCCTACAATCAGCATGCACACAGCGTCTTGCCGATTCAAAAGCATCTGGAATAATTAAACGGTCTTCAACTCTCAGCTCCTCTTTAAAAAAAAAAAGGAGGGAAGGAAAAGTACAGGTCAGTTTGCAACACCAGGGAGTTTGCTGTCTTTCAGAAGCAAGGAGTTGGGTGGTGGAGCTGGACCGGGCCCCTCAGACACCAGCCCCTCTCCCCCGTCTGAGGGCATGATGGAGTTTGAGTCCCCAGTTCCTCACAGCGCTCTGCATTTTGCGGTGTCCCCGTGGAAAGAACTAGCTTCAGTGTGCTCTTGTCCCCCTGGTTCAGTTCAGGAAACCAGTGGAGACCCCTGAAGTTTCCTGAAGTCCTGTCCTCGACCCCTGGAACATCTGGAGGCCCCACACCTGCCTGGGAAGGCGGCCTCCCGGATGCCACCTGCTCTTATAATGGCTAGAGGAGCGGGGGGGGGGGGGGGCGCATGAAGGGGCGGTGGCAGCGGGGGGGGGGGGGGTGGACAGAAAGGGACAAGGTAGATAGCCAGTGTCTTTCCCCCCTTCCAAGTGCCGGGTGAAGCAGTACTGTCCTTGTTCCTGGTTACTTGTCGGAAGGGAAAATGTGCTAACAAAACAGTGCCGTGGTGATTAGAACAGAAGAACAAAGCCAGAAGAATACACCGAAACATTAATAATTATCTCTGGTAAATGGGAGTTTGGGCGATTTTTGTTTTCCTCTCACGGTTTATCCCTAATTAGTACCCTCAGTTTCTGGAATTGTTTTGAGAATTATGGCAAGAAAAAAGAAAAGACAGGCAGAAGCAGGGACGAAGGGGCCTAGATGAGCTGGCGGAGGGGGAGACCACGGCTGGAATGACAGAGCTGGGCCGTGTGATCTGGCCCCCGTCTGACTTGCTCCGGCACCTCGAGCCCGCAGCTCGTCGACCTTCACCGTCCTCGTCTGT